>NC_133658.1:73866755-73967242 GCF_037893015.1 Macrotis lagotis | reverse complement strand
AACTTGGATTGTGTTGCTTTAACAGGGCAGCCAGGAAGCACAAGTCCTGGAAGACCACCCAAAAGGGACCCCTCCCCAAAAGGCAAAATCTGCCATGAGGGACTTGGTTCACTCCCAGGTCACTACCCCCTTCCCATGGACTCTGGGAGAGAAGGGAAGATGGCAGGCTCTTAGAGCGCCTGTTGAACCCTGGCCAGGGGGCCTGGCAAAAATTTAATCAGCAATTCACATGGTCTTGTCTTAGAACACTTTCTAACTTTTCTATCCCTTTCTTAATATGCTGTAACTTCCTCTAATAAATCTCTAGTTTCTTCCTAAAACCTGCATTCCCTAGAGTCTGAGTTGCAATTCCTAGCAGGGCAGAACTGAACCCAAGAAACAAATTAGTGGCTACAAGAGGAGTCATTCAATCAGAAGAATGGATTTCTGGGGCTGAGGGTTTTCCTGAAGTAAGATAGATCTAAAGTGATCTTCAAGCTTCAGGGACATAAAAAGGAATCTAAACTTAAGCCTAGTGAGAAATTAAGAGTTCTTATTATTTTTTTTTTAGTTTTTTCAAGGCAATGGGGTAAAGTGGCTTGCCCAAGGCCACACAGCTAGGTAATTAAGTGTCTGAGACAGTATTTGAACCCAGGTACTCTTGACTCCAGAGCAGGTGCTTTATACACTGTGCCACCTAGCTGCCCCGATGAGTTCTTATTATTTTTAAACAGGGACTCTTTTTGACACTTTTCTGAAGCCCATGAACTGTCTTAGAAAGATACTTTTAAATTCATTAAAAAGAATGCATAGCTTACAAAGGACATTAAATTAGATTTCTTATCTCCACAGTTGCTTATACTTGCATTATCCAAATTTGCTTCCCCAAAGTGACTCAAGATAAGAAATTTCATCTGAGTGGGAGCCATCAAACTTCCTTCAGAAAATGACAGTATAAAAATGTGGGAAGAAGATTTAAATGAGTCAGTGGACCAAAATGAGTTTCAGGAAAATATTCACATTCTTATTCTCTGACTGTTTGATTGCAAAGTGAAAGGGTTATATACAATGACCTTTAAGGCCCCTTTCATTGCTGTCAGGGATGATTCTAAGTAGACCTTCAATAGAACTCCCAAAGGGCTCATATCTAGACCACTATGACCTTTAGGTATTTTCATGTTGCCAGTGTTAAAGTATGTTCCAGATTTAGCAAAATTCCCTACTCAGAGATGGGATGAATTAGGATTCATGGGATGAATTTTAAAACTCTAGAGATCTAGTTTAAAGGAACAATGGACAAATGTAACAAAAAGGTATGTCTTGCACAGAATACCAACCTACTTCAAAATAATTAGATTTTTCAAAATATGGAATGGGTTACCTTGGGAAGAAGTTAATTTCCTATCACTGATGTTTGAACACAATACATCTTTTTTTATTGATAATTCCATGTTAAAAGATGCCAGAAACATAATGATCCTACAGGGTACTTGGAAAGAGAAAAAGAGAAACTAAAGGGGATGATTGTATAGAGATGAAATAAAGAAAGAGAAGAAAGAAAGAAAGAAAAGAAAGAAAGAAAGAAAGAAAGAAAGAAAGAAAGAAGGAAGGAAGAAGGGAAGGAAGGAAGAAGGAAGGAAGGAAGGAAGGAAGGAAGGAAGGAAGGAAGGAAGGAAGGAAGGAAGGAAGGAAGGAAGGAAGGAAGGAAAGAAGGAAGGAAATAGAGATTAAATAAAAATAGAGACAATCAAAACCAGATTGGCGAGGGAAGAGAGATAGAAAGAGAGAGAGAGAAAGCAGAGGAAGGAGACTTAGAGAATTCATTGACAATAGTGAACATCTCAGAACAATGGAACATTTCTTAATATGGAGGTTGAGATTTGAGACTGGGTGACAGCTGTCACTGAAAAGCCCTGGCATGCTGATTCATGAAATGACTGCTTTCAACTGAGCAGGAATTTAGCATTTGGTGGAGAGAGGTATCCAAAGAGATGTTACTAAAGTTGAGTAAACTTAGAAGAAACCGATCACTACCTTGGTAGTCAATGGAGAAAAGCAGCCACCAATTAGAAGATGAGTCCAGAGCTCCTCTTGGGTCTTAAGAGCAGTCCCACTTGTTTAGGATATGCTCACATTCTAAAATTTCTTTTGAGAGAGTTCACAGTGTTGTTATCTCAGGTTGTTTCTCGGTTTTACAAAAAAGTGATTATTTCAGTGGTATGGGAGACCACAGTACTGGAATATCATACACATAGTTTTTACCAGCTAATGTAATAATAGGTCGCCCACAATTGATTTTCTTCTCTTTCTTTTTTTTGATCTTTGTTACAAAGGACAATTTTCAGGAGAAAGGATGGAAAATATTGGAAAATTGAGGTGTTGCAAAAATAGAAAATAAGCAAAATAAGAGAAATATAAAATCTACATCTGAAAGCTATCCTTTGAGAAATAATTGCCCTATTAAATTAATTAAATTAAATTAAATTGTCCTATTAAATTAAATACCCTATCAAAAATCCAGATTATTGAAGTAAAATGAAGATCAATTACCCTCTTCAACTCTTTTCTTTAATCTGGGCTGACTTTGTCCATACTTAATAGCATAAAATCTAAGGCAACAAGGGTAAGAAATAGAGCTGCTGTCTTTGAAACAGTTGGAACATATTTCACTTTAAAATCCTGCAGGCTAACATTCAACTTGTTCTCAGGTACAATCAATAGTAACACAAAAATACCCACTAATCAGATTATCAGGTACAGTTACTTAGATTGTTTATGAGAGGAAAATCAACAACAGTAAAGCAAACCATTAATCTACCTCAGTGCCATGGATAAGCCTATACTTGAAAGGACATGTTTACAATATTGTTCCCCATGTCCTCTCCAGTAGATTAGCATGGGGCGGGGGGGACATTTTCTTCATTTGGCAGATGTGCATTCAAAAAATAGGGGGTAAGTTATGTACCCAACATCAGAGAGCAAATTGGTTTCAATTACACAAAAAGAAAAAAGAAAAAATCTTGAGTTCGGATTCCCACGTGAGAGTAGCTGTTCAAGAAAACCCTGTAATGTAACTGTGGAGGGAACAAGAGTAAAATGCATACGTTGCAAACTCTCCAGCACTTAATGAAGGAGGCTATATGTTTCTCTGATTCTTATCTGAATGACATGCTGTAACCTGGAATATACTCTGAAAATCTAACTCTTGTAGTGGATCAAGAGTCAATTTCTATTAAGAAGAACTGAGTTCAAGTCCTCTCTTTGACAGATATTGGCAGTGAACCTCTAGGCACATTAATCAATCTCTCAGTGCCCCAGGTAACTTTCTAAGCCTAAAGTACACACCTCAGAATAGTGTTTCCTGAAAATAAGACTGAATAAAGACTTTAGGGGTTTTAACAAAAGTACAAATGTACTTAAAAGATTGTCTCTGACAAAGAAGAATTTAGAGACAAAAATGTTTTATTTATGTATTACTGTGCTTAGTAGAAGCTAACTGAGAGAGAAAATATAGACATTGGAAACCACTGATCCCCTAAGGGGATGAGCAGCAGGAAACACCAAGAGGGCATAGGAGTATGAGAGTTTATTTGGAGAATCACATTACCCAAGACTTTCCAAAGGGAGACTGTAATTTAACTGAAGAGAAGATGAATTTTAAAGAGGCAAGAAAATGAAGTATCTAAAGATGTGTCAATGGGGCACATTGAGAGGTATATATATATATATATATTTTTTTTTGTTTGCATGTTTTCTCCTCTATCATATCATAAAGTACTTTTTGTATCTTACTCTACCTGAAACATAGATACCCCTATTAAATGTTTACTGAATTATTGAGGTTTCATAGTTCATAGTTCAGCTCTCCATTCTGAGGAACAGAAGGTAGAGAGGAGGTGGAAAATCAAGCTGTTGGAATTTTGTAGGGTGATGGGGTTTTCCCAAAAATGAGTTTCTCAAACCACATGGTGATGAGTTCTGAGAAATCCATGAGGAATTTAGCCAGTTGAAAAATGATTTAGTTACTCTGATATCCATTATGAAAAAGAATCAGATTAAGAGACAGTGGAGAAGAGTGTAAAGGGAATTTTTGTAAAATTCAAATGAGTTGAAATCATAGAAAGTGTACAAATAGAAAACAGAAGGCCTAGGTGACTTTGGGTAAATTATTTTCTGCTATCCCTCATTTATCTTTAAAATATAGAAATTTAATTGAAAACCTTTACTATTACACCTCCCAGAACTCACGGCATATAGTAGTATAGAAAGGGGGAGGATTGCAATCACTTATAGGGGACAGCTTTCCCCATTACTCCCAAATTCTTCTCTCATTAGCTCATTTGACTCAGCCCCACTAAAACACCAGAAATTTCCTACTTTTTTACATCTGTTAATAAATCACAGGCTTCATATCAGCTGGAAAGAACAAGAACAATCCAATTAAAATAGCAAGCATTGCAATATCAAGGAAATAGATCAGCTACAATAACTTGCATACCCACGGTCTGATAAGCCCTTTTGTCTCCTGCCAACCCTCCAGGATTAGATCAGTGAATCTCATCTCTCCACTATCCCTGGGTCAATTCTACATAAAAAATGAGAAGAGGGAATCATCTCCCAATACACTGAGAGAGAAATATTTTTCAGTCATTATTTTTTCTGTGGTTAACTCATTAAGAGGCTCAAGACTCCATTCTGCTGGTAGCATGGTAAATGAACTGAGACAAAAAAATGTCCTTCAATGCCATCCCTATGCTGTCATAAGTGACAACTACTTTGCCTACCCCTTGTCTTGGCTCTGATTTGGATTTTAAGAAAATCTTTCTTGCAAAGGTTGTTAGACCTTGGAATGTACTCCTATCCTTTCCTTAAGTCTTTAAGATTCTATTAGACAATTCTGCCAGGGATGATTTCTGTGCAACCTTGCTATAAAACTTAACTGACTAATGTACCTTAATATTTCCTAGTGCAGACCCAGCCTTAGCAGAGTAACAAGACAGAGCAAAAGAATCCCCTTCTTATGATGTGTCAGTGAACTTGGAGTTGATTAAATCCTCATAGGAAAGCAATAGAGAGGCAGAGTGATTTCCGCAAAGCTGAAATGGAGCCAAGCGACCATTACTTTAATACTTATAGGAGTTAGAGTGATAGACATCACAGATATTCTGAGATAGGTAGGCAGATTGATGGCAGTATCCTAGCCTAAGTCTAAAATCTAACACAGACTTTCAATCCATGGCAGAATTTTATTTGGCACCTAATTTGTCATCAAGAATAGAGGGTTACTCAAAATCCTACCAAAGTTTATACATATCAAGAGTAGTCACATAGTAGGTACTTAGTGAATAACTGATATTTGATCAACTGTTTTCGAATAAAATGTATTTGAGACTTGTCTCATTGTTTGATCACTCTCAGAATCAGGTTCTCAAGAGAACAAAGTGAAATGCAATCTATCATCAAATCCATAGTGAATGATGACCTAGGAATTTATCTTTTCAAAGTGAAAATTTCCAAATTTTTCATTGAAGTTCTTCAATAATCTAAATCCAATCTAAATTTCTAATATATTTTCTTTTTTTTTTTTTAGTTTTTTCAAGGCAATGGGGTTAAGTGGCTTGCCCAAGGCCACACAGCTAGGTAATTATTAAGTGTCTGAGGCCAGATTTGAACTCAGGTACTCCTGACTCCAGGGTTGGTGCTCTATCCACTGTGCCACCTAACCGCACCTCTAATATTATCTTCCAATTCTTGTGGACATGAATCATCCATTACAACCAAACTGGTGTTGACACGCTACTTCTACAATTAATTATGTTTGTGCTTTTGCTCATATCATTTGCTACTTTCTCCAATCTTTCCCTTATTTCCATTCTCCATTCCTGTTTGGATATAACAAGACTCATTTGAATTCCTGATACTTTTATAAAGCCTTCCTGTATGATACTAGTCTACAGTGATTTCTTTTGTTCTGAAATTCTAAAGTAGTACCAGGCTTAGAATGAGTAAGAAGCCTGACAATTATGAGCTAAGTGAACCCTTTGAAAATGACCAAAATTTTCTGAGCCTCATCAGTAGCCTTTCAAGGTTAATAACCCAGGATTTACACCATGGACCTCATGGACTTATTGTGAGAATATGAACTTGTAACTTTAAAATGCTATAAACATAACCTATCATTATTAATTTGTTATTTGTAGTGGAATTCCCCTAGTTTGAGGACTTGAAATTATTTCTTAAATTTACTACTAACTGGCTCTATGACTTTAGGCAAAAACCTTGGCATCTCAAGATTTCAATTTCCTCTTTAATAAAATGAAAGGATAAGTCTATACAATCTCTAAAGACCAGTTCTATGATTTACTATTTATTTCCTAATCACTTTTTATTGTAAACTCCACAATCATCAGGAAACATAAGCTTGTCAATATTCAAATTTAAAAAAGATATTTGCACCAGAAACTATAAATGCCTCTCAATTTTATGACAATTCTGTAAAATCTGTCATTGTATATATATATATATATATATATATATATATATATATATATATATATATATATATATATATGTGTGTGTGTGTGTGTGTGTGTGTGTATATATATGTATATATTGTAAGTGTGCAGTAAGTGTTCTCTTATAGATTGTTAATCACCTTATATGATTTGACTTATCTCTCCAACAATATTTTTAGTGCAGAAACTTTATTTTACTTTTTATTCCCAATGTGCCAAACTTTCCTCCGCATTCCAAACCCCTTCAGCTTCAAATACACACATACACACACACACACACACACACACACACACACACACACACAAAGAGACAACTCTTACTAGCTTTCTGATCTTGAGCAAGTCACTTAAACCTGACTGACTAAAATCCATGACTGTCTCCAGCTCTCCTGATTCATAGCTAGCCACTGGACCCAGATGGCTCTTGAGGAGGAAGTGAGGCTGGTAACTTAGCACATCTCCCCCTCACTCAATGCAATTAATGTACTTGTCATGGCATCGTCTCCCTGATGTCACAGTCTTCTTTGAAAATGAAGGACAAAAATCATCATTTGATTATTAAAACATTTTCACTCAGGCTACATTACTATAAAATATGGTGTTTTTTTGTGTGTGTGTGTGTGCGTGTGTTTGTGTATCTTTATAGTACTGTAGCCTGAGTGAAAAATCAAATGATGATTTTTGTCCTTCATTTTCAAAGAAGAGTATGACATCAGGGAGATGATGCCATGACAAGCATATAAATTGAACTGAGTGAGGGGGAGATGTGCTAAGTTACCAGCCTCACTTCCTCCTCAAGAGCCATCTGGCTCCAGTGGCTAGCTATGAATCAGGACAGCTGGAGACAGTTCTGAATTTAAGTCAGTCAGGGTTAAGTGACTTGCCCAAGATGACACAGCTAATAAGAGTCAAGTATCTGAGGTCAGATTCAAACTCATGTCCTCCTGACTATGAGGCCAGTCTTCTATCCATTGTACCACCTAGCTGCCCTGGCCACTGGCCATTACAATAGAAAAGCTCTTAAGTCTAGGATTCTCAAAATCCTATTCTGCTATTTATTATTAGTGTGACATTGATCAAACCACGTAATACTTCTTGGCCCCAGTTTCCGCAAATGAAAAATAGGGAAGAGTTGGGTTTTGTATAATAACCTCTTTGTTTGTTTTTTTTTTAACTTCCTAGTTACATTACTTATGAACTGTGAGATGGGGTCATGCTGCCTTTTTTTTTCTTACATTTTTTTATAAGGGGAAGGCTTGTGAAGATTTTGGTACAAGTCAAATCTATTATATAACTATATTTCGATAGATGTATCCAGAAAGATATAAATACATCTTATATCTATATATCTATATTTATACACATACACACATACATACAAAGATATATACAAATATAGATGTGTTTGTGTGTCTGTGAGTGTGTGTGTGTGTGTGAATTTAATTCACAGTTTATAAGAAGCATGGTTTTAGACCTGGAAGGGACCTTTCATTTATTCCCAGTACACTTTTTTCCCCTCTTTTCTTTTTTCCTATCTGTCCTTCTTTCCCTCTTTCTTTTTTCCTTGTCTTTGTTTCTTTTTTGCTTCTCTTTTTCCCCTGAAATATCCCTTTATCTATATATATTATGTTATGTTTTCTTTTGATTTTTTTTTGTTTGTATTTTTGGTTTGTTTCAAGGCAGTGGGGTTAAGTGATTTGCCCAAGGTCACAGGTAATTTAGTGTCTGAGGCTGGATTTGAACTCAGTTTTTCCTGACTCCAGGGCCAGTGCTCTACCCTCTGCATCACCTAACTGCCCCTAAATATATAGTAAACATACTAGATACTAAATATATAATAAATATAGATATCTACATGGATATTAATATATGGCTATAAATCTTTATGAATCTAGATAGATACATAGTCTAAGCATTTAAGCATCTTTTGTTCCAGGATTTACCAAAAATGGTGAAAACATGGAAAAATAAATTATTGTCCTTTCTTTCATGGAGTTTAAATTCTATTGTGGGGACACAGTACAGGAGAAGTGTTGCTGAGAAGAGGGAGCTATTAAAGGAGGGCTTAGCTAAAAGACTGCAAAGTATGTCTTGCTTTCTAACTAGATATGAAAAAATAAAACAAAACCAAACAAAAGCTCATCTATGGGGAAATAGGTTGGAGAAAATAGGAGTGAAGTCCTAAGTTTCACAAATCAAGGTGGTCATGACTAGGTAATGAAGCCAAGTGCAAGAAATCCATTTTCCTTAATTCCTGTCTTCCATCCCACCTACCCAAGAAACTGCCAAATTTTGTGATTTCTATCATCATAGTATCTCTCACCTCTGTTTCCTCAGTTCTCATATGACAGCCATTCTAGTTTCATTACATCTCATCACCTCTCAACTAGAGTATAGCAATAGCCTAATAAAGTATTTCTGCTTTAATTCCTTTCCCTTTTGGTGCACCATTCTCACAGTTTCCAAAATGTTATTCCTGAAGTGCAAGTCTGATTGTATCACTGTTCCACTCAAAAAACTCCTTATTGCCTCAAGATAGAATATAAGTCCCTCTGATTTGCTATTAAAGCTGTTTATAATTTAACTCTAACCTTCCCTTCTAGCTCTTCCTTTATTCTAGGATCTGGCCAAATTGACCTTCTTGTTACATCTCACAAATGACTTTCTATTTACTGATTCTGTCATTTGCTCTGTATCTCATGACTAGAATACATTCTCATCTCTCCATCAAGTCTCTTGTTTTCTCCCAAATTCTACTCAAAAAATGACTTTTTACATAAATCCTTTCCTGCTACTTCGAGTTGCTAGTGATCAGCCTCTCCTAGCTCTCCCCTCACCCGACCCTCATTGATCTTGTTTAAGAATTTTCATTAAGACTTTTTAATTAATTAATTAATTTTGCTATTAAAACCACTGGTTAAGGGATTATTTCCTTGGATTAGTCTATGTCTAATAAATGCATGTTCATTGATGTAAAGCATGATTTTAATAAAGATAGATTTAACAAACAAATAAGCAACATATTTGTTGAACACATTTAATTGCTAAACCATATGTAATGCTTTTACTCTGGTTGATATTTTTTTCCTTTAATGCTTTGTAAAAGTCCCTGAAGTTTAAAAGTGAGAAGGAAAGAAAACTCATTTGGTAAAGTGGTTTCAATCCAGGCAGAAAGAGAGCTGCTATGTATTACCACTTAGAGAACTCTCACCATGGAATGAGATTTAAATTCGGGTGATATAAACTTCTACTCTTTGAAAATTCTTGCTAAGTATTAAATTGGGTGCAACATTTACATCTTATGACAACGGGATAGCTCAGAACAACATTAATGAAATGGAAATGCTTTTACTTTTCTTGTAGTGACCAGAAAAGATCATTTCCTAATTGGAGGCCCAGGTTAGAAAGTTGCTGATCACTGTAAATTTTAGGCAACAAAGAATATTCTCATAAAAGCAATTGCCAGCATTTCCTGAAATTACATGCAATCTTCCTTCCCTACTTCTGACTTTCTTGGAACAGACAATCTTCCCTCTTAGATTGAACTTTATGTTTAGTATCTGTCATATCATAGATTTTACTGAGGCAAGTTCATATTTCAGGATCTCATTTGTTCCCCAAGAAGAAAGATGAGACATCAGTCATTCTCTAAGTCACATGATTGGTAATGGATATAGCTATCTATGACTTCGGTTTCTTCATGTGTAAAATGAAAGAAATGAACTAATGGACCTCTATGATTCCTTAGAGATCTAATATAATATATGTTATACTCAAGTATTGTATGTATGTTTTAAGATCGCTTTCAGATATTAATTCAAAAAATTCTTATTTTATTATATACCAGGAATTATATTAAATACTAAAGATGCAAAGATAAAATCATAACAGTCTTTGCTCTTAAGTAGCTTAAATTCTATTGCAGAGAAAATGATGTATGTAGTAATAGAGAACAAATGCAAAGTAAATGGGGATATTTGAGGTTGAATAATTGAATAAATAAGAAAAAAATCGTATAAGAGGTGGTTCTTGAGCCTTGAAGGAAAGTCAGGATTCAAGGAGATGCAGTATTTCAGGAAAGATGGTATGGGAAGAAGAGAAAAATTGGCAAGTATGGGATATACCATATAGATATGGATTTGGTTAGAATATATAATTTTTGAAGGGCAGTGATATCTAATAAGTCCAGAAAGGGAAACTGGAGCTAGATAGACTTCTTTATTGACTTCTCCTAATTTCTCAGTTCCTATTAAAACTTTCATTTTAAAGGAATATGATTAATCCTTCATTGATTCCCAAGCTCCTCTTCAGACACCATAGACTTTGCTGGCTAAAGGGTAGATATCTTGCATAGTGGATGGAGTACTTTTTCCTGAAGACAAGAAGACCTCAGATACTTACTAACTGTGTGATCCTAGGTAAGCTACTTAAGCCCCTATTTGACTCAATTTTCTCATCTTTAAGAGGGGGATGATAATATTATTCATTTTTCCAAGATGCTATTATTAAGGTGGGATAGTTACAATGACAAATAACATTTATATAGTACTTACTATATTATTGGTACTTTGCTAAAAGATTTATGGCTTTTATCTCATTTAATAAACACAACAAGCATCTGAAGCATATACTTTTATTATTACCATTTTACTGATATGGAAACTGAAGCAAATAGAAAATAAATGACTTGTCCAGGGTAACACTATCAGTAAGTATCAAAGGTCAAGTTTGAAGTCATGATTAAGCGTCTTTTCTCCAAACTGAGAGCTCTACCCTTCTGCACCACTCACCTGGCCACGAGCCCAGTTACAGTAAATATATTTTGATGATGGATGATTAGGTGATAATAATTTTGGCCTTGGCTACCCATTCTTTTCATGCAGTAATCATTTAAGAATTTGCCACTAAGTGAAAAACTAAATGTAGATCCTTCAGCTTTAGGAAAATCTTCATAAGAAAACAGTCTTAGATTTAGAATCCAAATACATATTCAGTATCTGGCTCCTTACCCATATAATGATGCCTTAAAAGAAATTTCCTAACTTCTCTGGACTTCAAATTTCTTCCCATCAAAATGGAGATAATGATTCTTTTATTTTTTAGAGTTTTTGCAAGGCAAATGGGGTTAAGTGGCTTGCCCAAGGCCACACAGCTAGGTAATTATTAAGTGTCTGAGACCGGATTTGAACCCAGGTACTCCTGACTCCAGGGCCAGTGCTTTATCCACTGTGCCACCTTAGCCACCCTGAGATAGTGATTCTTTTAGCAACTAATTCACAGGACTGCTATGAGAGTTAGATTAGATACTCCCATAATATACATATAAATTAATCATATACTATGGATTTGGCACAATGCTTAGAATTTGCAATACAGAAAATGTGACCAGGAAAATGATAAAGCCCCCTATCTAAAGGAGTTTATTTATAATATATTTATAATTTTCTGTAAATCTATGGTATTTTTTTATTATTGATTCAATTGCATAATCAATTGGGGTGGCTAAGTGCATAGTGACCTTGAGTTAGTCCTTTAACCCTGTTTACTTCAGTTTCTTCATTTCTTAAATGAGCTGGAGAAAGAAATGAAAAACTACTCTCATGTTTTTTCAAGAAAACCCTTAAATGGAACAAAAATAGTCAAATAAACTTAAATAACTAAATAACAAAAATACCTGATGTTGGTCCATTGATATTAGTTAAAGTGAAATTCCAACTGATGTTCAAACAGTTTCCAACTTCCTGAAACCTACCAGAATAATTTGATATAATTTCTTCACTACAAATATTAAATGAAATTTAATGAGTGCAAGATTCAAAAAATTGCCTACAGTTATTTATACCATCTATGTACAACTTGTGGTGTTACACACTGGTGATACAGAGATAAAAATGATATAGTACCTACTCTTAAAAAAAACTTACATTCTATTCTTGAAATGAAATAATAGTTTAATATGAGTTTAAAGAAATAAATACATATATGAAAAAAATTTCTGGAAGAAGAGAACATTAACAATTGAGAGGGGTTTTATGTGAATAGGGAAGGTAGAAAAGTCTTATGTAGGAAGAGGAAATAGTACTGTGATTTGAAGAAAGATAGAGTTCCTAGCAGAAAGCAAGAGGACAGAAAGCATTTTAGGTCTGGGAAGACCCTTGGATAAAAATCGTATAATTAGAACATGGAATACTATGACTGGAGACCAACTAGCTGAACAGATTAAATAAAAATTATTTAAAGAGGATGAATATAAAATAAGCCTGGAACAGTAAGTGATAGCCATTCTGAGGATTTTTCATTTTATATTAGAGGCAAAAATCAAAATTTTGCTTACACAAAATTATGGCACAAGATTATCTCACAAGTATTACAATTACAGATGACCCAGAGGGCAATGGAAAGATGCAGAGAGGGTGTAATGAAGCTGCGACAAATAACTAAACATGATTTACACCCGAGAATTGGTATAAAAGACACAAAGGCAATGAAGGGATGGAAGAAGAGGTCAACAATTCATTAAGTAAGAGTGAAGAATCAAGACTTGACTGAGATCTTTGAAGCAATTTTGAAAAATAATAAAAAGAACTAGTTGAATACTTCTATGTTTCATGGCTATACTATGGAAGATTTAGAAAGATGTATGGGCTGACAAGTTACAGGATGAGATGTATGCTTGTATTTCATTCTATACTGGTAGAAAAATTATCACAACTATAAGATCACAAATCCAGGATTGTATTTTTGATTCTGGGGCAAAGAGTACAAAGAAAAGTAAGACAAATCCTTTGTTTTTGAGAAACGTGTGGTCAGGAAAGATTTTAAGGAGATGAGATATATCTGAGTAACAGAAAAAAGAAATATGACCATTAATTATTACTGTGTATGAAAGTGTGTTTGAGTGTGTGTGTGTGTGTGTGTGTGTCTGTGTGTGTCTGTGTGTGTATGTGTAGGTGAGGGGGTAAAGGGGGGAAGGAGAGGAAAGAAAAAGAACATGCAGTTTATTTAGTCAACATGTGCTTCAGAATTGTTGGTGATGCTTAATTAAAAATCCTGAAGCAATTAGGTAAATTGAATAAAATGTGAATAAAATTTTGGGCCTGAATCAGGAAAACTCATCTTCCTGAGTTCAAATCTGATATAAGAAACTTACTAGTTATATGTAGATTGAATCAACTGAATGCAGAATGCCAGAGAATGGCAAGATGAGATAAAAAGGATTTCTTAAATGAATACTACAAAGAAACAAAAGAAAATAATAGAATGGAAAAGACAAGCTACGCAGCTAGTTAATTATTAAGTGTCTGATACTGGAGTTGAACCCAGGTACTCCTCACTCCAGGGCTGCCTTTATCCACTACACCACCTAGCCGCCCTTGACAAGAGATATCTTTAAGAAAATGGAATATATCAAGGAAACAGTTTTGGGCAAAAAAAAGAGTATGATTAAAATACAAAAATTCTAGGGATTTAGCATAAACAGAAGAGATTAAGAATAGATGGCAAGAATGCACAAAAGAACTATACAAGAAAGACCTTAATGACACTGATTACCATGATGGTGGGGTTATTGATGTAGAGTCAGATATCCTGGAGAATAAAGTCAAGTGGACCTTAGGAAACATTGGCAACAATAAGACTGGGAGCAGGTTTGGAGTGGGAGGTGATGAAATCCTGAGTTATTTAAAATCCTAAAAGATGTTGCTATTAAACTGTTGCACTTAATGTACCAGTACAGTTGGAAAACTCAACAGCAGCCACTGAATTGGAAAAAGATCAGTTTATGTCCCAATCCTAATTCTAAGGAAGGGCAATGCTAAAGAATCTTCAAATTACCAAACAATTAAACTCATTTAACATACCAGCAATGTTATGTTTAAGATTCTGCAAGTTAGGCATCAGCAACATGCGAACTGATAATTACCAGAAAAGCAGACTGATTTTCTAAAATGGCAAAGGAACTAAATTATCAGGATTTGCTGGATTATGAAGAATCAAGGGAGTTCCAGAATTTAAAAAAAAATCTGCTTTATTGACCACACTAAAGTCTTTGACAGTGTGAGTCACAACAAAATGTATCAAGGACTCAAAAAGATGGGAGTATGTGTTAATCTTTCTTGTCTCCTGAAAAGTCCATATGCAACCCCAGAAGCAACAGAATCTAACATTGAGCAACTGATTCGTTTATGATTAGAAAATGAGTTTGTATGCCAGTTTGTATGAATCAAAAACTGGAATTAATACTGCTAGAAAAATCTTCATTCTCAGATTTACTGACAATACTACTCTGATGGCAGAAAACGAAGAGAATTAAGAAACTTATTGATGAGTGGAAAGAGAAGAGTGTAAAAGTTACCTTGAAGCTTATCAAACAAATTCACTTTGGCAATTAACTCCATGACTTCTTGGCAAAGATAGGAAGAAGAAATAGAAACAGGGTCAAATTGTGTATTTTTGAGCTCAAGGAACATCGTAGATGGTGACTACAGCCATGAAATTCAAAGATAATAAATCTTTGGAAGGAAAGTTTTGGCAATTATAGACAGTATACTTAAAAATAGAGATATTACATTGTGAACAAAGGAATGTATAATCAAAGTTATATACATACTATATATATATATATATGTATATATATATATATATATATATATATATACATATATATATATATATATGTATGTACGCTTTTTCTAGTAGCAATGTATGACTGTCAGAGTTGGACTATAAGGAAAGCTGAGTACCCCAGAATTGACACTTTTGAATTATGATGCTTGAGAAGACTTTTGCAAATCTCTTGAACTGCAAGGAGAGCAAGTCAGTCAATACTTAATGAAATTAATTCAGACAATTTACTAGAAGGTTAAATATTGAAGCTGAAGCTTAAATACTTTGTCCACATAATGAAAATACAGGACTCGCTGGAAAAGATTGAAAGTAAAAGGAAAAGGGAACAGCAGAGGATGAGACCGATAGGTCATGGAAATAACAAACATGAACTTTCAGAAATAGTGAAGCCTAGAAGGATCTGGCATGTTATGGTTCATGGATGTGACTGAATGACCAAATAAAAACAACAACAAAATCCTATGGTCTATGAAGTTAGAATGAAAATACCTTATGGAAAAATGGGTCCTTATAACTGAAGGACACAGAGCATAGCATATTAATGATTGCATAGGACTTTTCATATATCTGATTTGATTGTCATGATAGCTATATGAAGTGTCTAATAAAATAAATGAGAGCAAAAATAATATGGAATTTGGATTACAAAATATTTAAATTTATGCCAGATTCTGCCACTTGAGAGTTATGTGATCTTAGGAAGTCACTTCATATCTATAGACATAGGGTCTTCATATGTAAAAAGTGACTCAATGACCTCCTAGTTTCCTTCTAGTTCCAACTTTCTATGACTCCATTATCCTAATTTTTATGTATGAAGAAAGTGAAGTTGAGTTTAGGTGTTTGTCTTTGGCAGAGGGGTGAATAGAATCAAATGGATGAAACTTACTAGAGTGATATTTAAAGTGAAGTTTTATGAAAAACTATAGGCAATTTAATGGAGCAGCCTGCATTATCATAGACCATTGTTTACAATAGTATACTCTGTGTACCTGTGTACCTCTGTTGTTTTTCCCAATAAAATCTATAGGGTTTTGGGGGACAGATGAGAGAGGATTATGATACTAATCATTCTCCCCCTACACAGGTTTCCACAGTATAATTTCTCCCCCTTTTCAAGACAAGGAACAACTCTGTGACTTAGAATATCAAAATGGACTGAGAGATATTAAACCAGCAATTCCATTCCCATTGTTTCTAAACTGTCCAAACAATTCATCTAAGACTCCCAGAAGATAAGCAGAAATTGCATAAAGGTCCCAATTAGACTATAAGATTTCCTTAGAAGGGAACTGAGCTTGAATTGGTCATTAGGGTGTCTTTCTTTTACAAAGAATGTGACATAGTTCCCTATAGTCTAATTGTACCTTTTTGATTTGTAGACTATCCCAAGAAATTGTGAGAGAGAAATAAATTTCTGAGAGAACGTTTCCAGGTATTAAAAACCAATTTATTTATTAGTATATCCAATGATCAATAAACCAATGGTCAATTATATACTCTTTTCTCTGAAGTCATCCATGTCCAGGATCAGATATGAAAAAGGATAAGAGATGGCCCTGAATGCATGGCAATCAGGGTTAAGTGACTTGCCCAGTGTCAGACAGCTAATAATTTGTCTGAGGAAAGATTTGAATTCTGGTCCTCCTGACCCCATACCTGGTGTTCTGTCCACTGTACCACCTAGTAATCAAAGGCAAAGAGAAGGTTCTCAGATTGCCTTATATCTTCCTTTTCTCCTTCTAACAAGATCTTCTCCTTTGGTTGTTTGGTTCTGTTCTTCATTATTGAAGAAGACCAAAATGATATCACTATGTTTGAATCAAATTACACTGTGTCTGACTGTTGCTGATCAGCCTTATACAAGTTTGCATTGCTCTACCACAGGTAGGGCACAAAGAGTCCATGTGAACATCTGGGGTGGATTCTCTAAACTTACAAATGTCACATTTCCATTGATCTGTTTTTTCATATAGCAAAGTCCTCTCACTGATGAGGGCATACCATGCTGGTTGGTCTTGTGCCAGTATCTCCCAAACAGTACAATCAGTTCTAAAGTTCTTAAGACAGACCTTCAAGGTGTCCTGGTATTGCTTCTTCTGACTCCCTTGTGAGTATTTGCCCTGTGTGAGTTCTCCAAAACCCTATTGTTGAATATTTAAGGAAGGGGTGGGCTAAGAACTCTTAAGTCCTCCCGATTATTTCAAAGTCAAGGTGGAATGTCAGGTGAGGAATGAGAATTTGTCATGAATTTTGAGCCCCCACCTTGACAATGTGAGTGCCCCAATCAGGTTCTGTCTCTTATTTTATTTCTCTTTCATAAGCCAAACCTCCTCAAACTCCATTAGGGAGAAATCTTTCTCAAACTGAGTCCTATTTATAGAGAAAACAGAACTCAGACCAGATTTCTAGCTGCGTGGGATCCAACCCAAACTAGTTAAGGAGCAGATCTCTTTAGCAGATACATAATGAGATGGTAGTTCATAACTAGAATTGACCAGTGTAAGAGTTGGTCTTTGGACAGAAAGGGAATATTACAAATTAATATTAATAAAATGATACAGCCTTAAAATTAATTTTCCTCATTATGAAAATTTTTTAAATCTGCTGAACAAGCAATCTTTTCCCAGTAGCCCTGTACAGTCTAAATAACTCATCAAAATAGACAGGGATGGGGAATGATATAGTACAGATCCCCAGATGTTATTGTCTCTGCTTTTCCCCAGCCTTACCAAATAAAGCACCTCAGGAATCATGTAGGTAATCCTCTTTCTATATTAGATAACACTTTTCAGGAAGCTCCCTTCATTCTTCAGAATTTCACATGACACAAATCTCAATAATGGACAACTCTGAAAGGTAATTTTTACCTTTGAGACAACCCTCAAATTTGGTGCTACCCAAGAGACTTCCCTTTTCAGACTAGAATACATTCCAGGACCATATTTCCTACAGAGTTAAGAATCATTTTCTCCTTTATGCACTAGGCAGTAATTCAAGAACACTGACCTTCACAGTCCATGTATACAGGCTCCCTACCTTGTGTTTCTTCAAGCTATTTGTCAGTACTCTAGGTCTTTCCATCTCTTGGACTACAAATGTCCTCTAGTCTCTGACCTTTGCTCAGAAAGTCATGGAAGAGGTGCAGCTAGGTGGCATAGTGGATAAAGCACCATCCTTGGAGTCAGGAGTACCTGGGTTGAAATCCAGTCTCAGACACTTAATAATTACTTAGCTGTGTGACCTTGGGCAAGTCACTTAACTCCATTTGCCTTGCAAAAATCTAAAAGATAAGTCATGGAAGAACTGATCTAACTTCCATGTAGTTGCCATTACTAGTTCCTAAGTTAAAAGTTGGCACATACAAGTGTGCATTTCCAGTCTCCCAGAACCAAGCTCAATCTGTTATATTTTGCTTTGTCTTTTGAATGAGAAAAAGACGAAAAGACAGAGTCTAATTAGTCTTTTAGTAGTAAATTTGCTTTTATAGATCCTAGATCAGGACATAGTACTAACCTAGCATTTAGAATACTTCAGGAGAATAAACATACATCTTAGGTTCCCTTTCCCATTGACATGAAACTATATCAAGCAAGTATCAATCCTCTTAGATTAACATCATCTCAGGGACAGTCCTTGTCATTGATAATCAGTTAGATAATTTCTTTTTTTTCCTCTCACAGAGACAAAAATATAGAAATTTACTGTATGGAAGATGGGCTTGGGATGGGGGATGCTCAATTTTATCAGAGAATAACATAAAGTACCCATAAAATCAAATACATTGACTTTTTTTCCAGTTTAGCTATAAGTTCAATTTTATCTATGTTGACAAAATAATGATTATGCAGGAATTGCAATCAGTAAAGACCTGAATGTCACTTCCTATTTCAAAGATTTACTAGTTGTCCAATTATGGATGCCACTAAACTATCATCTCATTTTCCCTATGTATAAAATGGGGGTAATGATGCCTGCAGAATGTACCTCATGGTATTGACATAAGAAACAAGTGAGATAATTTATGTTCATTGTTCTGACAATGTGAAAATCCTCCAAAGATGTCAATTGTAGTTGTTGGTTTTGCTATTAGTCCCACAGGACATAATCTTAGAGTTAGAAGGAATCTCAGCTGTCATCTTAGTGCAATTTATATGTGAAAAAGAATCCTGTTTATAACATACCCGTGAGGCTGGTTCCACCTTGCTTTACTGAGGCAGAACCTACTACCACATGTCCATAGATAATCTCTGAAACCTGAATATGACTTCTGTCAATATAGTTAAAATTCTCTACACCTAGCACTACTTGAGAGGCATATAATATTGCCTATTCAAAATATAAGCAAAGACAGTCATCTTAACATTTTATATACATATATATGTATATTTTCCAAGGTCAGAGAAAAAAAAAATCCATGAATTCTTACTTTCAATCTGCTTGAACTAATACTCAAATGTCACCCCTTCAGATTTAGTTTTGACAAGGATATAAGAGAGAGTTTCCTATATCAGTCGCAGAAGGTCAAATAGCCATATTCCACAAGGCAAAAAATGACGTTTAACTAAAGTTATGCAAGGATTAACTGATTTTTATGTCAATATTTTCAATTTTTTAACCTTAGAGACATTATTTGTTATTTTTGTCTGGGATGTTGATACCTCCTCAGACACCGGGGAATTGTATTTAAACTCTCTGTTGCATCTTCTTGGGTTAATTTCCGGGACATCTTTCTTTCTCCAGTTTGTCAGCCCTGAAAGGCAATAGTGCAGCTTATCATCTCCTTGCAGTTCAGGCTTTGTGTTCCGCCTTGCTTTTCTTCATATTCATTTCATAAGTCTCCTTTAAAGAATCATTTTGAAATAATGGAAAAAGTGTGTTCCTATAGTTGTCAGGAAAATTAAAAATCACAGATACAAAAGTACTTTTTCAGTTCATAAAAACATCCTTAATGAGACAGATGAAAATATGAATTGCTACTAATGAGCTCAAAATTGCACATACTTCCCTTGGTTTAATTTTGTAAGTGTTCATAGATATTTTTTGTTATGCTTATTATAAAACAAGAAATGGCCACCAGAATGTGATAAACCAATTTGTGAGATTAAAGTGCTGAACTTGAATGGCTTCATTAAATTCAAAGTCATGAATTGAAGTTAGTATTTTTAAAGGCTCTTTTTCTTGTGCAGATAATATCTACAGAATCTATGCAAGTGAACTTAATGCCAATTAATGCAAGGTATATTTTGATAACATCTAGATTTGTCCACTAGTACTATTCTACCACCACCCCCACACCCCCCCTCCAACAACAAAAATAAGAAAAGAAAATGCACAATTCACAACTTAATAATGACTGAGTCAAGAACTCCCAA
Organism: Macrotis lagotis; assembly: GCF_037893015.1. Lineage (NCBI taxonomy): Eukaryota > Metazoa > Chordata > Mammalia > Peramelemorphia > Peramelidae > Macrotis > Macrotis lagotis. The sequence continues at coordinate 73,946,748 of NC_133658.1, read as the reverse complement.
TATTCAATGATACCCTGATGCTAATTTCCTAGTTGATTCTCAAATGCATATTTTAAAAATTAATTCTAAGACTCTTTTTTAATATAATCAGGCTAAAGAATCTTGGAATCCCAGTTTATCAAAATAAAAGAGAATGGGTCACTGGCATTTGCATTATCTCTTACATAAGGATGAACAAAGTTACAATAAGCATGATTTGTATACAAACACCAGGCTTTGCTAATTAGTGCTGCTACTTAGAAATTATAGGTTCTCCAAAAATCTACATGGTATACTAAAATCAGCAATGTAGGAGATCATTATACTTCCTAATGAAGTTCAAGGAAAATAAGCAAAAAGCAAAACTTTTGCATTCTTTTAATAGGAACCGTAAAATGATAATTCATATATATATATATATATATATATATATATATATATATATATATATATATATATATAGTTTGTGTGTGTGTGTGTGTGTGTGTGTGTGTGTGTGTGTGTGTGTGTGTTTCCATCCATATCTCTATCTAAAGAGGCTGTTTGGAACAGTGGAGAAAAATGATGGATTTAGGGCATCAGATGACAGAAGCAATACTTCCCTGATGTCAGAGTACTCTTCCAGAACAAAGGACAAATAGTAATCAGATCTACTTCACTACAACTCTCTCAATCTCTCTTTCTCTCACTCTCTCTCTCCCTCTCTCTCTCTCTCTCTCTCTCTCTCTCTCTCTCTCTCTCTCTCTCTCTCCTCTCCTCTCCTCTCTTCTCCTCTCCTCTCTCCTCTCTCCTTTCTTCTCTGTGCCCAAAGGATTAAATTTTGATCACTGAAACCAGATCAAATATCTTGAGTTTTGTCATCCCCAAGTCACTCTGTAGCTCATTGATTGACCCACAATAGGTACCAGATCAACCCCAATTGCTCATTGTTTGAACTTTTAATGGCTTAGAAAGAATGTAATGAGCAATTATTTTTCTTTTGGCCAGAAACCCCGTGTGTTTCCTCCTCCCAGATTAGTTATTTTTGGACTAATCAAAAGAGACAATGTTTTTTTTGCTTCATTTCATTCTTACTTTTCTCAGTCGTTTGAATGGGCATTGCCTCAGTCAAACTGAGACCTGGGAAAGACTTTAGCTTAACAAGACAATAGTCTCACATTGGACATAGAGTCATCTTCAGTGGTCTAGATCCATATCTGGCCATTGGACTCAAATATCTCTGGGGAAGAAAGTAAGGTTGATAATTTTGCATGGCTGCTCTCATTTAAATACAATTTACTTGCATGTCATGGCATCACCTTCCTGATGTCATGGTTCTCTTTGGGAAGGACAATCAACCATAAGGTATTTATGCACATCATGGTCATTCCTTTGAAGTTACAGATTTCTTAATAGTTAAGTTATTAAACTTCAGATCTATAGGTACTTATCAAACAGTATCTGGTGAATGAATGAATAATTTTAACCATTTTAATTTTATATTATATATAAAAATAAATGTGCATATACATGTATACACTCATACCCTTTCAATTAATATTTTAGTTTCCACCCAATTGAGAATTAAATATTTCAACTGTCTTCCTGCCATACTGATCAGAACTTAAACTGTGTTCTCCTTTTGCCTTGAATATGATTATATCTAATGGAAAAAAGTCCTCTTTCGCAAGGACCCACTTCTCCTCTCCTCTAGGGATAGTGAGAACATTGTACACTCATCATCTCAAGAATCTACACTCTTTAAAATATTCATTAAGCTGTAATCACATTTTGAAGTCGAAACATCTTGTTTGAATAGCAGAACAATGAGAACAATGGCCGAATTGATGGATAGAAAAGTAGATCCATAGGTCTTCCTTCAATAAATGCTTTTCCAGTTCTCAACTGGCCTTGTACTGATTTTAGACATTCACAAAATTTAGAACTAAAGCAACTGGAGGAAGAAAGAACCCTACAATCTTAAGCCTGTAATATTAAAGGAATGAATATGATACAGAAAACACATACTCATATAACCTGCATGTGTGTATATAGGTAAACACACACATACATATATACTTGGACAATTGCATTATTTATATAAACATATGTATATGTGCATGTACCATATAAAGCTACACATAATGGTACAGAAACTGATTTAATGTTTTTATTGGTATAAAATTTTCCATATTAAGAAAATTCCAAGGGCAGCTAAGTGGTACAGAGGATAGAGCACCGGCCCTGGAGTCAGGAGGACCTGAGTTCAAATCCGGTCTTAAACAAATAATAATTACCTTGCTGTGTGATCTTGAGCAAGTTATTTAACCCTACAGCCTTGTAAAAAAACCTAAAAAAACCCCAGAAAATTCCAATATGCCACATATTGGCACTAGATAGTGCCAATCTCTGTAAAATATAATTTCAAAGAGTTCCCTAAAGCACTGATTAAGTGATAGAGCAGCTTAACTCAGTTCAGAGTTGAAGATCTAACCTAGATCTTTCCAATTCTAAGGGAAGCCCTTTGCTGTTCATCCTTCATTTTCAAAGATAACCAATGACATCAAAGGGCAATATGTTGATTTGTGATTGAATTGGATTTAAATGAAGTAAAGCTTCAAATAGTCTTCAACATCTTTCTCTCTTCCAGAATCACTGATTTCAGTGGCAAAGCAAAAGTCAAGACAACTGGCAAGGGCCTGGAATCCAGTGGAAGAAATTGGTATCTTTGTTGTCTGAACAAATTCTTAAGGGCTCCACAGAAGATGCTTCAGTTACCTTCATAGCCTTTGAAAAAATTGTTTTTATCTACCTTTTCCTCTGGGAAGAAGTAGTCACATGTTTGGGATAGAAATCCTCCTAACTCACAAACAGTTTCCCTCAACACAGTTTTTAGCTCATTTGCTGAGACAGTATTACTCTGGTGTGGTCTTTGGGCATGCTATAGCTTCTTGGAGTCATAATCACAGGAAGACTGGTATTGCTATTGATGCTGCTGTTTGTCCTTCCTTCTTGAAATTTAGGACATTGGGAAAAGAAGCCATGATATTTATGTGAATTGGATTTGAATGAGGGAGCTTTTTTTGTTAAGTCACCAGTCTCACTTTCTCCTCCAGGACCATCTGGATTCAGTGGCCCAATATGAACCAGGAAAACTGGACATGTCTGAATGTGAGGCCATCAGGATCAAGTGACTTTCCCAAGGTCATACAGCTAAGCATCTAGTGTCTGAAGCCTGATTTGATTTCACTGGGCCACCTAGCTGCCCCTGAAAGGTTACTCAAGCATAATATACATGCCCCTTTAAGAAAAGCATCTAATGGGTTTTAATGCAGGCCTGTTTTTCCCATAACTACTTGGAGGCTGCTGTTTTGGATCTGAAAGCTTAGGATGAAATTGGCTCTTTTTGGCCTTCAGTCTTTAATGAATGAACTTTGTGTTATTTGTATGGTGAAAGAGACATAGTCACACTGGGAGAACTTACAATAAGGGCAAAATCAGTAAATGAACTCGTGAAGGAGTAACTAAATCATTCCAATTTGTTTTGCTGATGAAACTAATGTAAACCATCAGCCATTTTGGTAGTGATGGTTTGAGAGAGTTGAAAGGAATGTGGGAAGGCAGATCATGCTTCTGAATTCTTGGGAAGAATTTAGCTTTCTGATAAGTCAAAAGGGGAAATTCATTTTTTAAAGAAATGAATTAAAAATCGATAGTAACATTTCATGGAAATACTACTTTAAATTTAATACTCTTCAGTAATCCCATACAAGACATGATTGTGTGTCATTGCTGAAATAATGAGTGCTAAGAATTTAACCTACATGTAGCTCTATGTTCAAAAAAGCTCTTATTAATTCAAGGAATGAAAAGAAAAAAAAGTGGCAGAGGGATAGGTAAAGGAATTATAATAGCTTTGCAATCTTATTCAATTTGCTTGTACAGGGTCTTTGTTGTTTTCTCTTGGGAAAAAAAATAATAATCCAAGGACAATTTAGACATTTTGGCTGTTAGACTTTTCTTAAATGACTAGTTCTATTTGTTAATTGGATCCCCAAATATGTCTTCCATTTGTATCAAATGGAAGAGATGTGTGGCCTTTAAAAGCTTTGTGAATGAATATTGTTGGCAGAACAATTAGCATTTAAGAGCTGGAATGACCTTAGCTCTGTGCATCATTGTGATTAGCCTGGACTTTAATATCAGGTATAGGACCAAGTGCTGCCTTAGTTGCCAAGATAAAAAGCTTTTAGCTTTTGCCAAAGGACACTGGGTAATAAGGAGACATAAAGGACAAACTTGTATGATTATATATGATTTCTGTTGACTTAGCAACCAAGCAAAGGGCCCCTAGGAGTTAGGAGATTGGGAAGATTCAAATCAAAATGAATGTAAGGTGCAGAGTCACAGGAGTCTTTTCTAAAATGTAGGAAGCTGAGTTAATGCTACTACCATTAAACCGTCACATTTACACAGTGCTTTTAGTTTTCAAAACCTTTTTCTTCTCTATTATTTTTACTTTATGATCACACTAGCCTTGTGTATAATTATCCCATTGGACAGATGAAGGAAAGGAATTTTATAGACTGAGATCAAGTGACTTTAAAAACCATCAAGCCTAACCCTACCATGGCCTCATTGGCAGATAAAGAAACCGAGACTCACCATGGCAAATGATTTGTTCAAGGTCACACTAGTAGAAGGAGGGCTTAAAGTCTAGCCTTCTGATTCCAAACTCAGTATTGTTTCCTTGACTATTTACTCTGCTGTTTAATCTAGGTCAAATAACTATTAAATGATAGAGTGGAGGCAAATTTTATTTAGACTATTTTCTCTTCCCTTTGTCAAGAGTATCTCTGAAAGGTGAGTGGAATTTTCAGTTACTGAGAAACAAAGATTTTTAATTGTCATATGTTTTTGTCCTTTTTTGAATTTTTTTTTGTCTCATTGTGAATGAATTACCTACCTACTATGTTCTAAGGTAGTTTGGAATGACATCAAGATTCTGTCTTTCATATAATCCCCCCCCCAATTTAGTTTAACTAACTCAGTTTAGTTCAAGTAAACAAATATTTATTAATCACTTACTGAGGCCTTGGCTTTATGTTAGAGTAAAAACAACCTTTGCTCACAACGTATTTTAATTCTAATTTATCAGTAATATTGTTACCAAAGGGCATTTTAAATACACATGCATTTATTATCAAAAAGCCAATGAACCTCAGTATTCTTTCTATAAAATTATGTAGCCTGACCTTCTGTTTCATCAGTTGTTTATAAAATTTATTCTTTGAATTTGGGAAGCAATAAGGAATTGAGTTGTAATAGAAAAAACCCTATATTTACAGCAAGAAACCTTAGTTTAACTTCTGGATGTGTCATTCACTACCTTAGTGATCTTAGGTAAATTTTTTTTTTATCAATTCATATCTGTGTGCTCATATGAAGAATGAGTGAAGTTTGCAGTAGATGAATTCTAAAGTTACTTCTAGCTCTAAATACTGTAAACATGTTATTGTTATATTTCAAAAGCTCATTCTATTATATAGTATGTATATACATTATTTGTCATAATTATAATGTATATAATTCTGTATAATATAGTATATAATACATAATATATATAATTTTAATATGTAACATTACAATGTACATAATAAATACCTCATCTATCTATCCATTTATCTATCCATCTATCTATTTATCTTCTATATATCACCTATCTACTTTTGACCAAATCATATTGTAGTTTGTGGCTTATAGTCCATTTAGGGAAATCAAAACTGAATGCAATCCCTTGAGTGAATTTCCTTTTATCATTGTAACTCTAATGTCTGGCACAGTGCCATATACTTAGTAGATACTTTATGTTTGTTGAAATGGATGAAATATTCACATCTGTCAACCTGAAATAAGGAAGGCTGCCAAAACCACAAAAATTAGAGTCCTTTAATTGAGGCAAAGGAATTGAAATTTTGGTGGCATGGAACTCCAAGTACTAGAGTACTAGAGGGGCAGAGGGAGTTGGGTTTAAATAGCAATTGGGAGGAAATTTCTGGGAAAACAGCCTGGGGAAGCTATTATATAAAGTGGTTTTGATTAACAACAGAAAGTTCATAGAAAAGACTGGGGGAAGCTGGGGCAGGGATTGAGGTTAACTTATGGATAATTACAATGGAAACAGGCCAAATCTATATCAACATGGGCAGCTAGATGGTTCAGTGGATAGAGCATTGGTCTTGGAGTCAGGAGCATAGGTGTTTGATTTCACCCTCAGACAATTGACACTTACTTAGCTGTGTGATCTTGGAGCAAGTCCCTTAACCCTGATTGCCTCACATAAAGGACCATCTCCAGTTGTCCTGAATCATATTTGACCCTTGGACCCAGATGGCTTTCGAGGAGAAAATAAGGCTGTTAATTAACACAGCAACCTGTCACTCAACTCCAATTCATGTGCTTGTCATGGAATCACTTCTTTGATGTCATGGTCTTCTTCAAGAATAAAGGACAAGGGGCAGCTAAGTGGTGCATTGGACAGAGCACCGGCCCTGAAGTTAGGAGTATCTGAGTTCAAATTCAGCCTCAGACACTTAATAATTACCTAGCTGTGTGGCCTTGGGCAAACCATGTAACCATATTTGCCTTGCAAAAATCTAAAATTAAAAAAAAGAATAAAAGACAAAAAACTCATTAGAGTTGGAATCAAAGTCAGGTAGCCCCTTATGATGACTGCATTCAACACATCCTTTCAGTTATCTACTTCTATATGATGATTTATATTCTGGAGCTGTGATGGGACTGATTTTGAATTATTCTAATTATTTGGTCCACTTGTAAATATTTCAATCCTTACTGTATAAAAAGAAAAAAAAATCATCTTTTGGACAACATCCTGGTTATGAGACTGATTTGGTTAGATAAGTCCTCCTCTTCCTTCTCATCATCACTACCCACAACAGGAATAAAATTGTTTCTGATACTAATTCGTATTTGGATTATGGTTTGCTCAAAATAAGTCACAGGTAGTGCTAATAATTATTTTACCAAAGAATAATTGAGGTCCAGGGAATCTAAGCAACTTGTCCACTATCGCATACTAATAAATGGCAGAATTGAGACTGCATTTGAATTTTCTTTACTTGAAAAAGCTAGCAAAATTTATATTATACTGGCATAGCCTTAAAATCAGTTTTATCCTTCCAAAATATAATGAGGTATTCTGCTGAAAATACTACTGTAGAGTATTTATCATTATAAATAATTTAAAAATGAACATGCAATCTTCCTCTACTTTTGTTTTCTATTCCTCAAGGTTGTGTGCCTTTGTTAATGAGTTTCTACTATTATTTGTTTTGTTTTGTTTTTTTTTGGATATGGTGGTAATGAAGGAGAGATATTACTTTTCAATATATTATATGTATAATACAAATTTGGCCTTAGAAATTATGTATGATCCTGGGCAAGTCACTTAACCTCTTTCTGTCTCAGTCCCTCGATTATAAAATGGGTATAATAATGGCACCTAATTGCCAAGATTGTTATTAAGAGCAAGTAGATAATATTTGTAAAGTATGTTTCATGGAAGAAAATATTGTTAAAGTAGTAATTGGTAAATAAATACTTTTTCCTTTGTCCCCTCTTTTGTCTTTCATTTCCAAAGAAGACAATGATATCAGGGAGGTGATGCCATAACATGCATGTGAATTGGATTTGAGTGAGGAGCTGTTGTGCTAAGACATCACCCTCACTTTCTCCTCCAAAGTCATCTGGGTCCAGTATTCAAATATGATCAGAATGACTGGAGATGGCCCTGGATTCAAAGCAATCAGGCTTTAGTCACACAGCTAGTGTCAAATGTCTGAGTCTGGATTTGAACTCCTGTCCTCCTAAATCCTAAGCTATCTTGGAGTCTATCAACTGCTCCACCTAGCTGCCCTATAACCCCTTTCAATAGGATCTGAATTGATATTAAAGCACAACTCTGCCCGTAATACTCTACTGCTCAATTTTTTTTTAAATTTCTTGCCAACTGTTCTTAGGACAAAATTTGAACTTCTCCATTTGGAAAATATAACCATTTATATGACTCTAGCCTACACTTTCTGAAAAAGATTGCTTTACTTCAAATGCTTCATCCTCTCCCCTCCTCTCTCAATGAAGACAGATCCCAAGACCCTTCTCCCTACTAACCACCAACCAGTCAAAGTCAACAACTTGTTCCAGTGTAATTTTAAATGTCTTCCTTTATCCTCTCTCTCTTCTCATTTCAGTTTCTTAGTGGTTCTAGCTCACTTCAAACCCCATAGCTCAAGAACCACTCCCTTTAAGAACTTTGCTTACTGATGTATTTTTGATGTTTTGCAGTAATTTACAATTATTTGCTTGTGAACATATTGGATTCCCTTGATTAAGGTGTTCTTAATTTGCTGTTCACAAACCACTGAAGTGTTCATAGGTAAATTTCAAGGAAGAAACATACTTATTTTTTTATCAACCTTCAAATAACATCTACAATTTCTCTTGATTATAATTTTAGACAAAAAAAATTGGAGTTCATAGTCTTAAACAGACTTTCCATATTAAAATAAAATCAACAAAAAGTTAACAATGCCTGGCTTTATCATTATAAGTGCCTTGAGGAAAGAGCTTTTGTATCCCCATAGCCTAGCACATTGTTCTGACAATATATGGTAGGAGCTAAAGAAATGCTTCTTAATTCATTTCCACAGGGAAAATTGGATGGAGAAAATAAGTCACAGATGTCTAGGCTTAGTGAAGGGAAAATATATGAAAGTATGAGAAAGAGAAAGAGATACACAGACAGAGAAGCATAAAGACAGAGAGAGAGAGAGAGAGAGAGAGAGAGAGAGAGAGAGAGAGAGACTAAGAGTGAATCTGCTCAAATAAGCACAGACCTTAGATACAAGGAAGAAAATATAAAATAAACTTCTATAAAAAGAATGAGTAATAGGTTCTGATTGAGGGCTGAATTGCTCTCTTATGAGAGAGGTGCGTGAGCTTTACAGTGTTGAACTTCTGATGTTGATTTCACCTACTCACCATCCATTTTTTGCCACTTTCCTGATGTGAAGCTATTCCTTTTATATAAGTAAGGTTATCAGATAGGTGAGTTCCAGATTGACAGGGTGTTACAAGACAATCAAAATAAAATAAAGGTTCTCAGACAGAGTATTTGGGAGTTTCATGTGAAGAAAAATTTGAGGAAGGATTTCTATGATCCCCTTTAAAAAAATCATTTGATCTCTGAGAAACAATGAATAATTTAAGCGAGTTTCAGATATGCTGACCCCAGCCACTGGGACAGGGTTGCTAGTTTCTTAGAAGTAAATTAGGCATTTTAGCTGTGCTGTGGATTTAATACTGATTCACTCAGTAATTTTAAAGATGTGGTTTAATCTCTTATTATCAGAGATAACAATACCGTGCTCAAAGAATAGGAGACAAAAAAGTCAAGGAGATGGAAAAATTATAAGAAAATTAGAATGCAGAGGGAAAAACAGGGAGTTATGGACTAGATGTAGGAAAGAACTTCGAGTCAGCTTGAGCTATTTCAGACTAGAACAGCATAGAGAGAGAGAAGTAGTGGCTTGGCCTTCAATGTAGGTCTTTCAAACAAAGACTCTATGACAACTTACTTGTTAGGTAGGGTGAAAAAGGCATTTTATTCAAGAAAGTGTTTGATGAGATGGCCTTTGCGGTCTCTTCCAAATCTGAGATGAATAATAAAAACTGGTTTTGATATAGCATTAAATGTTTGCAAAGCACTATTCATTTGCTCCTTACACCATCCCAGTGATAAAGGTAGCAATATTATTTACATTTTACAAATGAGGACACTGACACTGAGTGAGATTAAGTGATTTGTGAAAAAAAATTAATAATATTTCAAACATGTATTCTGAATAAAAAATACTTATTTTTCTGTTGAAAGAAATGGAATGTTATCTCCTCATAAGTTTATTACAAACTCAGGAAGACAAATGATCAGGAAGTCAGAAATCCCTGTCTTGTCTTTATTATACTTTAAGACCAGGATGAGATAGCATTCTTCCTCATTTAGACCAGATGGCATTATATTCGGAATTGTGCAACTTTATATTATGTAAATTAGTAGATATCTATGGAGGTTAATTATTTACTTATCCTTTGTTCATATATAAATTCTTCCTCACTCTCTTTTTATGATGGTCATCTTTGATAGATGGTATTCATCTATATGTTTCTTGGTAAATCATAGAGAATAAACTTCAAATTTAACATATTTCTATTATGTTATTTGAACTTTACATTTTTAAGGTTTACACTTGTTAAGGATCACATAGCTAATACATGTCTGAGGAAGAATGTGAGTTTAGGTCTTCCATATCTGCCTCTCATATTCTTTAATTGTGTAATTACATGAATAACTTAGCATCGAATCTTGGAGTTGGAAGAGACATTACAATGAATTTTATCCAACCCTTACCTGAAGTAAGCATTCCTTCTGATATATATATATATATATATATATATATATATATATGTATATGCCACAAGTGGTCCTCCAGCCTTCCCTTAAGTACTCAGGGAAAAGGACATTTAGTACCTCATAAAAGAAAAGTTCGATCTATTATACTTAACTAACTATTACACTATTTCCCCTCATTGAGCCAATATTCATCTTCTTGTACCACAAGTCATTTAAGCATAACAACTCTACTTTTGTAGTTTTTCCACATTTTAAAAAAATTTATTTCATAATATCATGCATATAAAAAGGGAAGTTACATTTCTAAAGGCATTCTGATACAACGGTTTCGCAAATTTCATAATTTAAGACTGATTTTAGAAATTCGATAATAGCATACACAGTGTCATGTATTTAAATCTGTACCAATCAAAATGATGTCAATTCATTCAAATGCATTTCCAAATCATCTTACATAGAAAACTATTTATTTTACCATGCTGTATTTTATACTAGTAATTCTTAATCCAGTATGGAGTAATTAAACTTCACCAATGGTTTATTTGAGGCTTATTACATCAGACTGTTTCTGTTTTTTAAAGCTTAATTAATTTTTATTAACATTTTGTTTATTTTCTAATTACATACAATAGTAGTTTCTATTTATCATTTTTGTAAGGTTTTGAATTTGACAATTTTTCCCACACTCCCTTCCCTCTCTTCCCACAGAAGGCAGGTTTATAGTCTTTACATTGTTTCCATACTATACATTGATCAAAATTGAATGTGTTATAAGAGTAAACATAAACCCCTGCCCCACCAAGAAGATGAGAAACCTCAAGAATAGTGAGAAAGAGAGAAAAAAATGTAATTCAGTCTGTTTTTATATTTTAATGGCTCTATCTCTTGGATGAGTTGCTTTCTTTATCATAAGTCCACCAGAGAAGTTGCTTCAATAATTTTCCCACAGTTGCTATTACTAGCTGTACATCCACTCTCTTCCTCCCCACTCTCATTTATTCTGTTCTCTCTCTCCTTTCATCCTGGCCCTGTCCAAAAGTGTGTTAAATCTTAGCACCCTCTCCCTCTATCTTTCCCCTCTTCTATCACCTAGTCTCCCCTTCCACCCCCCAATTCCCTCTTATCCCATCTCTTTCTTCTCATTTTTCTCTAGGGTAAGATAGATTTCCTCAACCTATTAAATATATATGTTATTTCCTCTCTGAGCAATTTCTGATGAGAATGAAGGGTCACTCATTCCCCCTTGCCTTCCCCCTTTCCACTACTTTGAAAAAGCTTTTTCTTAACTCTTATGTGAAATTGCTTAGCTTCTTCTTCATCACCTTTCCCTTCCTCCCAGTACTTTCTTTATCACCCATTGACTCCATCTTTTTATTATATTATACCAATATATTCTGCTCCTTCCTAAGTCCTGTCTATATATATATATATATATATATATATATATATATATATATATATATTTTCCTTCTAACATCTCTTATAACTGAGAAAGTTCATGAGTTATCAGTATCTTCTTCCCATGAAGGAATACAAAACAGTTCAACATCATAGTTAATCCTCTTCCACTCCCTCTATGGTTCACCAGAGTCATATCTGTTCAGCTCTGATTGTTTCAATATGAAACTTTGAAAGTCCCCTGTTTCATTGAAAATACATCATTTCCCCTGAAAGGGGATGTTCAGTTTTCCTGGGTAGTTGATTATCAGTTGTAAACCAAGATCTTTTGGCTTCTAGAATATCATATTCCAATCCCCATGAGCTCTTAATGTAGATGCTTTCAGATCCTGGGTAATCCTGACTATGGAGCCTCAGTAGTCAAATTGTTTGTCATTGGCAGTTTTTAGAATTTTATCTTTGATTTGGAAGCTTTGGAATTTGACTATATTATTTCTGGAAGTTCTTTCTTTTGGGATCTCATTCAGGAGGTGACCAGTGAATTCCCTCATTTTCTATTTTACCCTCTGTTTCTAGGATCTCATGACAATTTTGCTGTATTATTTCTTGAAAGATGGAGTCTAGGTTCTTTTCCTGATCATGGCTTTCAGATAGCCCAATCATTTTTAAATTATTTCTTCTGGATCTTTTTTAAGGTTGATTGTTTTCCCACTAAGATATTTCACATTTTCTTCTAATTTTTAGCTTTTTTGGAAGAGTTTTATTTCTTCCTGATTTCATGCAAAGTCATCAGCTTCCTTTAGCTCCATTCTACATTTGAAGGAGTTATTTTCTTCAGAGAGCTTTTTTAATCTCCTTTTCCAGCTGGCCAGTTCTGCTTTTTAAGGCATTCTTCTCCTCATTTGCCTTTGGTTTTGCTTTTATCCATTCAGCCTAAACTGGTTTTTCACATATTATTTTCTTCGATGTTTTGTATTTCTTTCACCAACTGTTGATTTGGTTTTCATGATTTTTCTGCATCACTCTCATTTCCCCTCCCAATTTTTCCTTCATCTCCCTTAATTACTTTTCAAAGTCTTTTTTGAGCTCATCCATAGTGTGAGCCCGTTTTCTATTTATCTTGGAAATTTTGGATATGGAAGCTTCTAGTTTGTTGTCATCTGAGTATGTGTTTTCATCTTCCTTGGGACTAAAATAATCTTCTATGGCCTGTTTCTTCTTTTTCTGTTGTTCACTCATTTCCTCAGACCAAGACTAATTTACAGCACTTCCAAGGCTTTGGGTTTTTTTTTTTTGGGGGGGGGGTCACCGCACTGGGACCTTTATTCCTCCAAGGTCTTATGCTCTCTTGCCTGTGCTTTGATATGTAGATGACTACCTTGCTTCCCTCTGCCCTGGAGCTGCAAGGAGGAATCCTGCTTGGCAATCTTAATTTGGAAGACCAAACTGCAACCTGCATCTGAGTGTAGGCAAACAGCAGAGTCCTACCCTGAGGGAGAGTAGAGAAATTTCTGCAGTGTTTCCTGACCCCCTTACAATCTGTGGGCTGTGCTCTGGGGGTGCAGCCTGCTTTCTCTAGATTCTTTCTGCACCTGTGGCCGGTGCTCCCTCATCCACACTCATTCTGGTGTAGCAGCATTCTCTCCCCACCCCTTCAACCTGTTCCAAGACTGTACTGAGACCTTGCCTTTTTCCAAGTCCAGTTCCTGGTGAAACACACTTTTCCCATGGAACTTTGAAGTTATCTTGGATTGGGATAATGCATCACTGTGAGTTCTGCCCCTCTACATTTTTGCTATAGTCATGACTTTTTGGCTTTTGGAGTTCTGGAGGGAAGGAGTTCCTGGTAATGCTGCCTTTATGCCGCTATCTTGACTCCGCCCCCTTTAATTTTTGTATTTTTACAATGTAGAACGTTATACCTGAATTACCTAATTTAAGATGATTAATATAGAACATAGAGATAGATATAAAGAGCTTGGAGGTGGGAAAGGTTCATTTCTAATAAGACCTCAGAAGATTCTTTCCAGTTCTGTGACTCTGGGCAAGTTATTGAATTCTTATCTACCTCAGTATCCTTATCTGTAAAATGAAATGATAATGGTATTTCTCCCCCAAAGTTATTGTGAAGATAAAGTGAGATGATATTTGTAAACTGATTCACAAGCTTTAAAGCTCTACATTAATGTCAGTTATTATTACTATTATTTATATGTAATTTTGATGATCCTGATGATTGAAGGCAGTGTGCCTAGTGGATAAAATATTGACCTCAGAGATACCAGGAAAATTTTAAGACTGATTTCTAATGCTTAGTTTCTGTGTGATTATAGACAAGTCACTTTACTACCCATAGCATTTGGAATACCTTAAGCCTCTATGTTGTACAAAAGTTGACAATATATTTTGGTAGAGGCAGTTTCCTTACTGGAGATCTCGTAAGAGACATATAACCCTTCTGTCAGACAAAAAGGAAACAATCAATATAAAAAAAAATATGAAAGAATAGTATAATTCCTCTTATCTATGACCCTTTAAATAACTGAGGATATTTATCCTACCCCTCCACTAGCCCTTCCCTGATTTTTTGAAAGTTTACATTCCTAGTTTTTCTAATCAGTTGTAGTATGGAATGGTTTCCTATTTCCTCCCTATCCTTGTAGCACATCTCTAGATTTACTTGGATTTGTTGATGATCCTACTTAGATGATGTTTCCATAACTGTCATTATTAAATACATTTGAAAAAATTGATATTTGTTACTTTAATTAAATAAGTAAGTAAACTTGTTTGAGCAAACTATCTGCTTCACACACACACATGTACATGCCCATATATATATATATATATATATATATATATATATATATATATATATGTGCACACATGTACATTCAACCCATTGTTTATATCAGCCAATAATTTGTACCATCAAGAGAAGTAAGTTCTGTCTTAATTATCTGATTCGTGAATCTCAGGTACAAAGAACACTAGTGCTGAGGAGTGAGAATTTTCCCAAGTTAACAGAGATGCCTGTTTTACTACCAGGAAAATTTCATGAATTTGATAAATATTGCCATAAGAACTCTCTCCCTTCCATCCCCCAGCCCGACTCATGGAAAGCAAACTCCACAAGTTCAGCCAGCTGTAAACTTAATGAATGTTCTGAAAAATGCTAAATTAGTCACAAGCCCAACTTGGAAACAATTCAGTACAAAGTGGAACTGATGAAGTCGTCACAACAGTGTGTATTTCTAACGGGTTTGTTTGGGGGACGTTGTGGAGGATTAAGTGCCTCCTGTTTTCTGGAAATCTATTTTCAGAGACCACTGACAAAAACTGGAAGAACTGCGGTTTTAATGTTCCTTCAAATAGAAATTAAGCTATGTTGCCAACAACGATGATGATTAAAGTATTTTGGGGAGGCACAGAGTACAGAGGGAAAAGATAGCTATAACATTTAGGCAGTTCTGGATAGTCCAATAAGTGAAATTGATTCACCAAATCAGGAATCTAAAACATCTTAATCCACAAAATCCTTTCTAATAGAACCTTCTTGCTCTGTATTTTTTTAGACAAGAAGGACGATTCTCATTAATCTTTTTTATTTTTGGTGCTGGGTTATGTGAGTTATAAAGATAACTGCTCATTTTATATAACAATTTATGCCTACAATTGGCATCAATTGTCTCCAAAGATCCTCCCAGTAATTTTGTGATCCAGGTGACACAAATATTATGATTGCCATTTTGCAGATGAAGAAATGGTGAACCAAAGAGAGCAAGTGAGTAGTCCAAAGTCACGTTGTTAGTGTCACAGCTGGGACTTAAAAATGATGTTTGTAACTTAGCTCAAAGATCCTACATTTATTTTCCAGACTAGGTGGTATATTAGCAGAGCACTGAATGAAAATTCTGCTTTAGATACTTATGAGCTATGTGTCCTTGGGAACATTCCTTCAGTCTCTATTTCATCACAATAAAATGGCACTAATAAATTAATAATCCATCTATTTCATGGGTCAAATATGCAAAAGATATTCTATGACATAATTTTTATCTATTGTTATTGCTTTCTTGGTGGCTATTGCTCTTGTTGATATTATTGTGGTCGTGCTTTTGCATGGTTATTGCTACCTGCTTTAACACTATGGGTTTAAAATGACTTACTACATCTTTTAAAAACTTCTGTAGGTGCAGCTAGGTGGCACAGTGGATAGAGCACTGACCTATGAGTTTAAATCTAGTCTCAGACACTTAATACTTATTTACCTGTGGACCTTGGAGAAGTCTTTTAACTCCATTGCATTTCTAAAATAATAAAAAAGCTTCTATGACTGAAAATGTATTATCCTGAGGAAAGGTTCACCATGAGTCTCTAAACTTAGTTAGACTGACAAAATCAAGAGAACAATGTACATATTAATAACATTGTGAGATGTTCAACCTTGATGGAAGCATCTCCTCTCAGCAGTTCAGAAAACTAGGACAACAGTATTAGACCAGCTATGTACAATTCTATCCCCATCCAGAGGAAGAAAAACAAAACAATACAAAACAACAAAAACCTTCAGAATATGATAAACACTTTATAAAAATTATCTTTTATTTATGTCTTTCCTTTAATCCTAATTCTTCATACTGAAAAATAGCTAATCTATAAAGATGGCTATTAAAAATATGTATGTACAATGCTAACCTGACTGTTCTAAATTGTTACTTCTAGTAGAGATGGCTTATGGATTGTTTTGGTCTATGCCCACTGTTTAATCTTTGTTTTATTCAGGATTACATGAACTAGGTTAGGAGGGGAAATATCAAACTATTTTTGTTTGTTTGTTTCACACAGCATCAAAATTTTACACTGAAAAAGTGAAATGGATTATTTGCAATACTTCATTTCCCATGGCACCATCTAATATTGCTTTCCAAAACAAACTTCCTTTACCTTTTTTTTTCAAAAATTTCTTTGCAGTAGATTTTATCCAGTCAAAAACCATTTCCCATCTGTCAAGTATAGTGACAATACTGTGTTAGTCACTTTGGTGAAAATAATATGTATAATTCACCTCCAAGCCTTTCGTGATCTTTACACTGTAGTTAGGGAAACAATTGAATACCAATCAATGGAGAAACATTTTTTTGAATCCCTATACAATACTGGGACCCTGCACTAGGAACTAGGTAAACAAATTTTAAAAAAGTCACACATTCCAAAGCTCTAACATAATTCATATTACATCACTTTATTACTAGTACTAAAATAACTTTATTGTTGATTCAGATTCATTTACTATCTGCTTTCTACAGAACAATAAGAAAGAGTCTGAGCAGTTGCACATACATAAACTCTACTCTAAATACATTTACCACATTAAAATCCAAACAAAGACGGAAACTATCTGAAACAATAAATGGTTAATTGCATGATTCAATGTATCAAATGATACCTCAGAGTTGTTTTTTCCTTCATTCTCAAAGAAGACCATGACAGCAGGAGGTAATGCCATGACTTAGACATGGATTGGATTTGAGTGAGGGGCTGCTGTGCCTCACTTTCTCCTCCAGAATCATCTGGGTCCAATGGCCACATATGGATCAAGATGAATGTAGATAGCCCTGGACTCAAGCCAATCAGGGTTAAGTGACTTGCCCAAGGCAACACAACTAATAAGTATTGTGTCTTAGGCAGGATTTGAATTCAGTTGTTCCTGACTCCTGGATCGGGGCTCCACTTAATTGGCCCACAGAATTAGACTTAATCTGGCAGGTTGTCTATATAATCCTACATATGTTGAAAAGGGCTATTCTTTTCACCTTTAACCTCAACAAGAATTTTGCCAGAATTGGGGAGCTCATGCTCTTCTGATCGAGGTCATGTCATTTTTGAGTATCTAAAATGAGAAATTTTACTTACACATAAATGAAATATGCATCTTTGCAACATCTACTCATTACTTTCAGTTATGTCTAGAGAAAAGCATAACTGTAAGCCCAAATCATCACGTAATGTCTATGTTCCTATCTAAATTATTTTCTTCCCCAAGCATCTTGACTCATTCTTTTAACTAACTCTGTTATGGCATGTTTTCTAGTCTATTTAAAATTTTGGTTAATCCATTCTGAATATATACTATGTTATCACTATTCTCCCTAAGATGTGATGTTCAATAATTAACATTCTTTGAGATGTGGTCATCTGAATGTAGAAAAATTCAGACAAAACCAAGTTAACAATTTGTGTATTCTAATATGAAATTAGGGGAGGGGGATGGGGAAGAGGAGAAAACTTTCATATCACATTAGAGACTCATTTTATATAAGGCAGTTCATCTATCCAAGAAAATATTTTTATCCTATGAATACCAAAGTAGTATAACCTCAAGTTAAATAAGTGTTCAAAGATAGAAATAGGTTTTAGATATTTGGTAAATTCTTCATAGAGTTTTCATAAAGAGGTAACTTATGGCCTAGATAGTATTTGGATTTGAGTTGGGTAAGTAGGCAACATAATATAAAACACTATAGGAAATTAAAAAAAAAAACTTGACAGGTTTTCTGTCATATTAAAAAAAAGACCTGGCTTGTGTAGACAGTTTTATCATTAAGAATAGTTAAAAACATGTTGCAGTATCTTTAAAAGCATGTTTATTTTCAGTAATATATGTTATGATTTATTAGAAAAATTTTAGATGAAAGAGCAAGAGAAAAACTTGTAAGTGATGTATGTATACATGAATGGCATTGATGAACTTTTCAATAATTTTGTAAAACAAGGGAAAAGAGTAGGAAAAACCCCTCTAAATTAGATCATTACCCTCATAAGGTGACTATCAAATCTCTGCATCTATAACCTCACCACTTTCTAAACACTAACTAAAAATAGGAGTAAATTTGATTTCTTCCAATGGACAGGAATAAATTATTTTTGATAGATTTTATTTATTTTGAATTTTATAATTTTTCTGCCAATCCTGCTTCCCTCCCCTCACCCCCTACAGAAGGCATTTTGTTAGTCTTTACATTGTTTTCATGGTATGAATTAATCTAAGATGAATGTGATGAGAGAGAAATCATATCCTCAAGGAAGAAACATAAAGTATGAGATATAGCAGAATTATATAATAAGGTAGCATTTTTTTTAAATTAAAGCTAATAGTCTTTGGTCTTTGTTCAAACTCCACAATTCTTTCTCAGGATACAGATTGCATTCTCTGTCACAGATATCCTAGATTTATGCCTGATTGTTGCCCTGCTGTCCTGAACAAGTCCATTAAGTTTTAAGCCTATCTCTCTAATGAAGGAAAGTTCAGTTAGAAGTTGGTCATTGAAATGGGTTGAACTCTTGTTTCACAAATGGAAAAATAGGGAAGTTATCAAATATATTAATAATGTAAAATGGAAGATTTACTATATAAATGTGCTTCTTGTATGTATATATATTTGCAAAAGAAAATGGCAGAAATTCAATCCTTCAATTGCTAAAACAAATAAATAAATTCTCTAACAGAAGAAAAGAACTTAGGAGAAGTTAGGGGTGCAGTGGATAAAGTACTGGCCCATTAGTCAGAAGGACCTGAGTTCAAATCCAGTATCAGTCATTTTCTAATTACATAGCTGAGTGACCTTGGGCAAGTCACTTAACCCCATTGCCTTGCCAAAAAAAAATGGAAAAAAAAAAAAAAGGAAAGGAACTTATATCTTGGTAAAATCCCAATACCAAAATTTAGAATCTTGCTAGAGGTTGCTTTTTGCTTTATTTCTCAAAGAGTATGTGATTCCATGGTATGCCAATGAATTTTAAATGGGGGAGTGCTTTGAAAAATCACCAGATTCACTTTCTTTTCTTGCGTCATTTGAGTTCAGTGGCCAGATAGGGCTCAGGATCACTGAAGATGGTTTGGATTCAGTGGGACACATTAAGCTTTTTTAAACTATAGTTTCTAACATGTTTCTTTGAGACAATGCTCATTGGTAGGAAAAAAAATGAGGCAAAGAATGGCCTCTTGACCCTAGTCAAAAAAAAAAAAAAGTAAACACATGGAAGGGAAAATACCCCCAGACTTTCTGGCCAAAACTAGTTATATTTTTCTAAGTCAAAGGTTGTTTACAGGCATTCTATAGGCATGATGTCAAAGACAACCTAATCTGACTTCAACACCTAATACTAGATTGGTGATCATGTCCAAGTCACTTAGCTTCTCTGAATCTGCTCCCTTATTTGTATATTGAAAGATAATCTATCAGGAAACATTTACTATTTCTTACTCTATTCTAGACACTTAGGATATAAGTTCATAGAACACAATAAACTGCTCACAACAAACAGCCTCTAATGGTAATATGAGAGAGAGAGAGAAAAATATGGATAAAATATATTTAACTCTTTTGAATTTATTTTCTTGATATTTATATTATTTTGATATTCATTCTATTTATGAATATATATATATATAGGAACATAGAATATCAGTTTACCTTTATTACTGCATTTGATATGACGACATCTTTTTGGAATTGTTATTATTATATGCGTATATATATACACACACACATAATTAATGATAGATAAATGGGTATGCATATATATACAGAATAATGTAAAGATAAATACAAATTTTAAAATATAGCTTTAAAAGTTAATAGCATTTGCAAATTAGAAAAGACTTCTTGTGGAAGAGGTATCTGAGTTATGAATTGAAGGAAGAGATAACATCTTTCAGGAAGAGGTGAGGAGGTAGTATATTTCAGGTCTGGAAAATAGCAAATCAAAAGGAGATGAGAAATGGAGCTTCATGAGCAAAAATCACAGAGAAAATTAGTTTGCAAATGTGACAGGGAGAACAATTTATAATAGATCTGGAAAAATAGATTGAGGTCATAGGAAAAGAGTGGTTAACAGTGCCAAATATATATAATAAGGGAAGCTATGAAATATTGCAAAGTTAAATATTTGCTAGCTTAAAGCAATATGCAAATGTACACAACAGTGTTTTTCTGATATTGTTCAGTAACATTTAGGTAGAAATTTTGTTAGGGCAAGTCACCATCCCACCATTATTTTTTTATTTAATATTATTCTACATTAAGTGCAAGTGGATAAAATGACTCTATATGCATAAATAAAAAATACTAGAATTTATGCTCATCTACCAAGGGTTCACTGAAAGAATCTTTCAGCCAATACTAGTAGTAGGTAGGCATGATGTTCTATTGCCAATTGATATGAGTTTCTTTTGCAATTTTGAAATCTTTTTATTCAGTGATGTTTGAATATTATAAATATAGGTATGAAGAAATTTGTTATTATTTTTATTATTAATATCCTTACATTATACCTCTCATCCTTTTTCACATAGAAATCATCAAAGCATGTATCAATCTCCCACTCTTATTTTCTTTTTAATATTTTGTAGAATATCGCACATGTGGATAAAAAATATTGCCTTGGAGGTTTGACTAAAAGTGCTAAGCTATACTCTTGTAGTCTCCCTAGCAGACAGTGTGATAGGGACAATATGTTTCCACATGGATTTGACCTTCCTAGCTGGATTTCTGCATTTTGAAAAATTTTCCTTCCATGAAATCTAGGTATTATGAACTTTGGGGATGGTAATTTCCTTTATTTTCAATGAATTAATGTTATGTTTGAGTGATTTTGGACAACAGTTCAGTTTATTAAAATGTTAAATTTCCAACCCAGTTTGTTTGTTGAATTATCAATGAAATCTTGAGATCTTTGTGTTATGAGTATATGTCCTCTATGCAATTTCATATCAATTCATAAAAGGCATAGAACTTCTGAAGTTTAATTTTAGCCTCCATATCATGTGTTGACACATATTCTTCAGGTGCTAAGCTACAGTAGACTGTGATAATATGTAGTAATATGATGTCTAGGTTCTTTCCATATTTCTTTCCACAATGTGCAGCTATTATCAAATCCAGGCTTCTTAAAGTTTACCTGTTTTCTTTTTTTTTTTTTTTTTTTTTTTGCAATTTCTCATAGCAAACACTTGGTCCTAAGCTTCTTTCACATAATTTCTAATTCTATAAACAAAATGCATGACTCAGCTACTTTTTCAGGCTGTTTTATCAATGTATTATACACTAATTTCATTACAATGTCAGTCCTGAAATACTTTTTTATTTCATTCTTTGATCTCTGCTCTTTCATAGTCTCAGTCTGAGGAAATTACTTTTGGTTACTTTCAATAGTTTGAATAATGTTATACTTGTTATCAGTTTCTTTGTCAAAATACTTTAGGCTGAATGCATACATTTGTTGTTGTTACAAAGCTTTTTGATTCCCTCCACAGATCTTAATCATAGGTTTTCCTGTCACCTCGAATTGATGGGATCTTCCAATGCATTTCCACATTTCTTCAATATATTTCTCAAATCACCCCTGTCATAGAGGCAATCTGATGCCTATCCTTAAGAAAATTACTTAGTATTTCTAACTTTCCTCCTGGAATTTTGACTATGACACTTGCTGCTACATAGTTGCATGAAAACCCTGGAATATTTTTATACTTTATGTCCAATATTAAGCAAGAATAAATTTGTTCATAATGTAATAACAACTATCAGTTTTTAAAAAGTACAATCTATTTTGGTCTAATTGGTCCATTTTTCGATTTTTTGCCTAAAGAAGTCATATCAAAACTCAATTTGTAATATCCCTATCTTCCTGGTCAAAATCATTTCCATACATTTGTAATGTGTTTGTCATTCATATTGTCATTAGTTACAATTTTTGAAGTTTGTATCAAGTGAAGATTTTCGATGTTCTCAGGAATTTTCAATATCCCCCTTCAAAATCTTAGTTTTATTTCTTACTTAATCTAATCTAGGATAGAATGGAATTGCTTCTTATTAACTTCCCTTTATTGTCAACAGTACAATTTTGATAACTTGGAACTAACAAAAATCACAAAAATATGCAACTCTTCTGTATAATTAATTAGATGATTCTAATTTTGTTATCATATGCAGTAGGACTTTAATAGAATAAATGCATTCCCGGACTTCAGTTCATTTTATGGTTTCTCAATATTAGTCCAAAAAATTGGACAGTCCCAGTGAGTTAATGGAGTATAGGTATTTGTTTCCATATATTATGACATCATGTGTCAGAACATGATGGAGTCACTTCAGACTACTTTCCATGTGGTACTTTTATGTTTATCATAAAAGTTTTGAGCAGTTGGGGTCTTACATTCTATTCTACAAAATGCTTTGATTGTTAGGAGAAATTGCATCACATTTACCAAGATATTCAATCAGTAATATTATTAGAGTCCAAATTACCAGGATTTCAGATTTTTTTTTTCTGACAGGCCCTCATAGCTGTTCTATTTGTTTCAGTAAACTTCCCCTTTCTTTGCTATGCTCCATTCACTTTCAACAGAAAAGACAACTCTGTCCAGTCCAATCCAGAAATTCAGTTTCAAAAATAGAATACAATGAGGGCCTTGTAAATTTTAAAATGAAAGAAAAATAATTTTCCTCATAAGATTTTAAACAATATGCTTCCTAATAAAATTCTAATAATTTCTACTCCTCTGTGCCTTCATAATCACCAAGACAATCAATAATTCTCAGTGATAAAGATGTCCCCTTGAGAGAAAACCAGCCCAGCACACATAAACTACACTTGTTCCTGCCATCACTTTCTTTGCACTACCACAGCAAACATGATATGGATGAGCTGTTGAACTTTTAGAGGATAAATATTATCATGTTTGTTCCTATGGAAGGTTGATATGGTAGATGCTATTGTTGTTAACTACTAATTTTTATTTCAATAGGATGATTGATTTATTTTACAATTATTATTTTGAATTTATACTTTATGCACTATTGCATAGATGGATAAAATGACTTAAAAAATGTAGCTTACCAACTAGGCTCTGTGGAATCATTCACAGTACAATTGATGTAAGAGAAAGGACAATTGTAAAGATATGTATTTTGTACTATTTTAACATCATTTTGAGCTTTTCTTCTGAATTTCTTTGTTTTGAAAGTTCCTTCCCCCACTATTTACCTTGGAAAAAATGAAAATTGCGTCTAGTCATATTGATTAAGTATTTTTAAAGTTTTAAGAATAATGTTATTTCTAGGCAATTATAGGAAACAGATCTGTGTTATTTATAAGTCTCCAATACAATTTGTTGTTAAAGTTGTTGCTTTTGCTGTTGTTTTGTTGTTAATCATGAAGGTGATTAAGTTAGTGATGTTACTAGTTTCTTTGGGTTTTTCCATGTAATCCCAAGATGTGGATGATATTCGTGCAGTATTTTACTGATTTCATCAGTGCGAGCATATCATTTACCAGTGAATATTACATTCTGTTCATAATTCCTACCTAACCAAACTCTTGTCTTCCTAATAAATCCTCTTTCAAGGTACTATTTAAGTTGAAGACCTCCCCAGCACTGTGGATTTCCTCCTCATTCTCCTACTTTTCCTCCTCTTCCCTTCCTTCCTTTCTTTCTTTTCTTTCTTTCTTTCTTTCTTTCTTTCTTTCTTTCTTTCTTTCTTTCTTTCTTTCTTTCTTTCTGTCTGTCTTTCTGTCTTTCTGTCTTTCTGTCTTTCTGTCTTTCTGTCTTTCTGTCTTTCTGTCTTTCTGTCGTCTTTCTGTCTTTCTTTCTTAGTTCTTTCTTCTATCTTCTACTCCTCCTCCTCCTCCTCCCCCTCCTCCCCCTCCTTCTCTATTTTGTTTTAATTTCATGGATACTGATCCTGCCCTCCAGTTGTTTAAGAAATAGCATTATAAAACAAATCTTGTGGTATTCTTTGTAAATACTAAAGAAAATTCAAGACAAGAATGTTTCTTTTATATAAGTTTGAATTGTTTTACATTGAGGATCCCTTCCTTATTCCATTTAAAGTTTACAATCTCCACAATCTAATGTCAAAGTACATTTCATTACTTAGAACTCTAAGCCTAACCATGAACTTCCATCTATAGTACTCTATAATGAAGCTTAACTGCTATGGTTTAATGGTATAGTGACATTATATTACTTAGTATGCTGAAGTTGATACAGGAGGAGAAGAAATTTATTGTTAAGGAAACATGGTGGCATAATGGATAAAGCCCCAGCCCTGGAGTCAGGAGTACCTGGGTTCAAATCCAGTCTTGGACACTTAATAATTACCTAGCTGTGTGGCCTTGGGCAAGTCATTTAACCCCCTTTTGCCTTGCAAAAACCTAAAAAAAAAGCATGAGCTCCATCATTTGGGGAATGACTCAATAAGCTGTGATATATGAATGTAATGGAATATTATTTTCTATAAGAAATTATAAGTAGGCAGATTTCAGAAAAACCCAATAAGACTTGCTTCCACTGATGCTGAGTGTAGTGAGCAGAATCATAACACTGACGTAGTAACAGTACATAGTACAATGATCAACTATGACAGACATGGGTCTTCTTAACAACAAAGTAGTCCAAGACAGTTGCAAAATAAACATTAATGAAAAATACTATCCTCAACTAAGGAAAGAACTGATGAAGTCTGAATGCAGATGAAAAACTTCTATTTTCATTTTTTGTTTTATTTCTTTTATTCTCTTCTGTTCTATTTCTACTTTCACAATATGATTAATGTGGAAATATGTTAAACAAATAATATATGTATAATCTATATCAGATTACTTACTATTTTAGAGAAGATGGGGGAGGAAGAAAATTTGGAACTCAAAAATTTATAATTTATAACAATAATAATATTGAATGACATCCCAAGTGTATCAGCATTTGTAACTTCATGAAATCCTGATGAGAGAGATACTGTAGGTGTTAGCCTCACTTTGTAGGTAAAAAAATTGAGACTCAGGCACCAAGCAGCTTGTCCATAAAGAGAGTTCATGTTTTCTTTTTTTTTAAGTAAATAATATTTTCCATTGCATGTAAAGATAGTTTAGTTTTCAATATTTATTTTTATATTTTTAATTATAATAACAATAATAATCATTATTACTTACATTTTACTTCCTGATTATATTCAACTTTGCATTGTAGATATTTATGCTTGGCTCTCCTTTCTGCCTTCTATTCCTTATCAAACTTTGAATTCTGTTAGGACAAGAATCATGTCTTATTGACCTTTGTATATTTTAATTATTATTAGTGTAATCTTCCCCAGCAGCAAAGACACAACTGTCAGTGGACCGACCCTTAATAAATATTGCTTGGTTTAATTGGGCTGCCAATTAATCCAATTCAATGACCCAGATGTTTCACTGAAGCTAGGACCCATATTTTTAATATTAATATTTTCCATCATTACTGCATGGTTACAAGAAGTGATATTCTTTAGTCTCTGAAGATTTGCATATTAATCCCACCCAGGGTTAATAGAAAGAGCAGTGGGTGATGGTGAGGGTGTTGATGGTGAGAAGCCTGCAACACAGGAATTACAAAATATTAGAATAAGGAATGAAAAAAAAAAGAGTGAGATCAATTGGTCATATGTTAAAATTGAGACACAAAGGATAGACAGCATGACCTTCTAGCATCCAAGAGATATGAAGGAAGACTAAAGAATCCACGCAGCTAGCTTAGAAAATGAATTTGTAACTAGATTCAGAAAAGTAGAATATAGATCGAAAAGGCATAGATGGTTTGTCATCTGTAGTGATGGATAATTATTTCTCTTGATGGAATCACAGATTCATCTGAAAAGTTGAACTGCTACATAAATTAGATAAAAGGAGAATCAAGAACTTTTCAATCTCTTTTCAATATCATTCTAACCATTGGTCTTTCTTCTTCCTCCAAATGGGAAGGAAACAATCTAATTTAGATAGAGGCCCTTTTATTCACATACACCTTTAATGTCATTTGTCTGTATGTGTGTGTATATATGGGGGGGGGGGGTTAGTACTCTTTTCTCTGATGGAGTAGACATTTTTAGCATCCCAAGATAATTTCACTGAGTTGTGATATTTCATTCAGTGACATGAGCATACACACATATCTATCTATCATCTATCTATCTATCTATCTATCTATCTATCTATCTATCTATCTAATTAAAAAATAAAAGAACAATGAACTGGACTTTAGGGAATTAGCTCTCCTCTGCTAGTTTTGTCTGAAGGGAAATGATAGATGTTCTAGTCACATTGGTTTCTTAATTTCTACAATGAAGAATGTGTACTTAATAATGTCTCAGGCTAGGTTTAACATTCCATGATTCTAGGATTACACTTACAATTTAAGAATTTTCATAATTATTTTAAAATACATAAAATATATGTTTTTTGAATTTATAATAAAACATAAAAAAATTCAGTCTGATAAAGCAGTTAGTTAACTTAGGGCTATTATTAACTTTATTTTTCCTCCAGTCCAAATGGAAACTTTTATCTAAAATAAGGGAAATTAGACATTTCTTTGTGTACATAAGAAACAATAGGAATCAGAATGTACAAGAATAATTATATTACATTCATAGATTTTTGGTTTCATTTTTTGTCTTTTTTTTAGTTTTTGGAAGACAATGGGGTTAAGTGGCTTGCCCGAGGCCACACAGCTAGGTAATTATTAAATATCTGAGGCCAGATTTGAACTCAGGTACTCCTGACTCCAGGGCTGGTGCTCTATCCACTGGGCCACCTAGCTGCCCCTAATTTTTGGTTTCTTGATCTCACTTTTGAGTTTACTTCTATAGATAGATAATATGACCTAGTCTCTAAGGCTTTTGTCCATATTCTGGAAACTCTCCCAAGGTTGTATCTTTCCTTTAGGGTTATTACTACTTAGAGGCCCTCTCCTCCCCTCCCCTTCTCTCTCCTCTCTCTCTCTCTCTCTCTCTCTCTCTCTCTCTCTCTCTATATATATATATATATATATATATATATATATATATATATATATGAACTATTTTGTCTTTTTTGCCAGGAAGCATTATTGCCTATTAGATGTAGTATGATAAGCTATGGAATCAAGAATATCTGGGTTCATGTCCAAATTTTGATGAATATGACCTCTGTGACCCTAGCCAATTACCTCACAGGGATCTTTGGAATTTTCTAAGTATGTATGTTATAGACAAGTAACTGTGCTATGGAATAATTTGTGTTATGGTGAGTATTTCTGCACAGAGAACTTTCTATATCCATCAAACTATAATTTTTGCCCACATCTCTTTTGTCATCATACTTGATTATGAAATCTCTGAACATAACATTGATAATAATGTATCATGATGTAACAGAAACAAAGCTAATATATGCCATAAAACACATGTTGTATACCACATACATATAACACAATGTAATATATGTGACATAACATATAACATGCCATTTTAGAATTAAAAAATTTTAATTTAAATTATTTAAATATTCAAATATTATAATGCCTTGAAAGCAATGCTTTTAAAGTAGGTGGCATAAGTATTATACTTTCCAAATAAAATTTAGATAATTCACAGGAAGATAAAACAGTCTTGGCTAAATTCATCCGCCTACCAAGTAGAAGATGAGAAACTAAAATTCATGACTTTAAATTTTGATTTCAATTTTTATCTCATGATACCTACAGTATCAGTTGCTCAGCAAGATCAAAATCTTTAAAAGGAATGTCCAAGAACAGTTCCTCCTCATGGAGGAAGACATTGTGATGTTTGAATAGATGTACACCAATGTAGGGAAGTTGCTCAATGGCATAAAAAGATGCCAGTATTCATCTCAGTCTTCTAATAAACAACCATGATAGCCCAGATTCTGGAGAAGGCCCTCATCAAGCTCCCACACACAGATGTCACCCTGTGCAAGTAGATGATTGACCTGGATCAACAAGAAGAAAAGTGCACACTTGGAAGACTTTCTGGAATCCTGTCAATTCCAAGTTTTCTTGCATCCCTGGAGGAGAACATGGATCTCCTCCTTAAAGGCATCACAGGTTTTGAAGACTATCCAAAAATTTATCTGCCATGTTGTGGGCATCACATGCCAACATATTGACTGATGACTATAATCAGAGAATCTGGAAGATCCATCTGAAGACCCGCTAAAGGTATGGATGAGCAAATATGGCAGTAACTCCAATGAGGCAGGATAGGTCTTTATTTGCAGTCAAGAAGAGAGCATCAGGGCATCTGGGGTGGCTAGGTTGCACAATGGATAGAGCACTGGCCTTGGAGTCAGAAGTACCTGAGTTCAAATCTGACCTCAGACACTTAATAATTACCTAGCTGTGTGGCCTCGGGAAAGCCACTTAACCCCATTGCATTGCAAAAACTAAAAAAAAAAAAAAAAAAAAGGAAGAGAGCATCAAGCTCTAGAACATTGAGAAGATTGACTTTGAGAGTGTTTCCAGAATCATGACCTCCCTCCAGTTATTCCTGTCCATTGTCTCTTTTTGTGTGTTTTGGTTCCCCATCTTAAATAAAGTCTTTTACTTCCTGAAAAAAAAGAACAGTTAATTGGTTAGTAGTACTCAACAATCTAAGATGTTCATGGAGCAAGTTGTCCATTTTTCCAAAACATTTATATCACAATAGATCACATCAAAATATTATTCATTTTATAGGACAGAAAGTTGTATCACCTATCTCATAACTGAAGGAAGAATAATTAGTTACTTCCTCAACTTTTTGGTCAATGCTATTGCTTTTCTAAAATTTTCTTCTTGATGAAAAAAGTACAAGAATTAATTTTTATGGGAAATTAAGTTGCATATCATATGATAATGAAAATAATATTGAATATATCCATAAATAAATCAGATGACATAACCAAGCCATATAGCAAAATTCTCTTCTCTGTAATTTACTAAAAATAACAGATTTGAATGTTAAATATAAAAGTCCTGAGAGATAAAACTTTTTAAAAACACAGTTGTAGAATATCATCAAAGTCAGAGAATAATAAAATTTTATGGGATATTTTGAAATTCTTTTATATTATTTTAAGAAAGTATTTGATGTTTATGAAATGCATGTTGCACTGTTATAACATCTCAGAATGAGGAGATACTTTAAGATTTTCACTTTCTGAATCATATCTGAATAGGAATCCCCTAAAGCTATATATGGATTTAAATTTCTTGAAGTAATATTTTGAAGACCTAAACTGGAAACTGATGATAATAATGATTGTTCTAAAAAGGTAGCACTTTAAGAAGTCTACGCAGGGGTGTGTGTTTGTGTGTGTGTGTATCCTAATTTTAGAAAGACATTTCAAAGATTCATTAACATATACCAACCAACTGAGATAAGAATAGCTCTATATAATGTTGGGGTTCCTGTAACCCCAGCTCTCTAGGGGGGAGGTTACCTTCGACTTAACCTGCCTTCCAGGTGTCCCTGGGCCTGTTGACCAGCAACAGTCTTGAGTGAAGAGTCAAGAACTGCAAGCACTCTTTATTGCAAATAGCAGTTACATTTTGCCACCCCTCTCTCTTGCCCTGATCCCTCCTGCCCCTCCTTTTAGCAGTTACATCTTGGAGCATCTTCTCTCCCCCACCACCTCTCCTTTGTTCTCCTAAGTCTGCCTGGACAACAGGGGAAGCCCTGGTGCACAGAAGTGAAGGGGCCAGTCAAGGAAAACCTTGTCAACATGATCTGCTTCAAGCCCAATCCAGGGAATGCCAAGATAATGGTCCCTTGGAGTAGCTCAAAACAGTCTGAGACCCTCAGCACTCCCTTAATTCCCAAAGTTTCAAGGTTCCCTATGGTCTCTCATCTGGTGGGAGCATGCCCTGTACTTGACCTGGTACCCTTCATCTCCCCTCCATTCAAAACTATTCTTTGAGGATGTTTACAAAAAAGTCTTAGTAGGAGAAGAAGACAAATAAACAAAAGAAGTACAAGCACCAAGTAATATTACTACCATTTCTAGAATATGAAAGCCACAACGATTAAAAGACCAATTGTGGAAGAAATTAGTATTATCCTGTGTAGCCTTATCAGGCAAAAGGTCTTCACTAGAAGCTTGCTCAGTGTATGAAGCTATTTTATACAACGAGCTAATATCTAATCTGGTGGATCCATTAGCTATCCCCTTAAGCTGATTCCTAAACTTATCCCAAAGGAACATAGAATCATTATACAAAAGGTTTGTTTACATATATTTGCTCAAATCTATATTCACAGGAGACCATTCCCAAAAAAGGTAGAGTGTCAATTGGATCACCAATTTGTCAAATAGCATCCTTAAATATTCTTAAATCAGAATAAAAATCATGATTTATCTTATTCTGTGCACAAAAACCAAGTGACACATTCTTGGCAAACTCCTTTAGAATGTGGGCCTCAATAACCTGATTTTATATGGTTGCGGCACTTTATACTAGACTGATAGAAGAGATTATTATTGAGACCAACATCATAATTCTGATGACTACACAACTGACATCCTTTGCTCCTATGATGGGTCCCAACAGCATGTTCCCTGATCTTTTCAATGACATGACCCCCTTGTGTAGCATTCCATTCAGATGTACATATAGGTGTGGCTGCTAAAGAGGTCTTTTTCACAATCATTATGGTTTCATTTTTCTCTGCTTTTCATCCTAAAAATTCACTTACAGTACAATTTACACAGGTTACATTGTAAATGGTTACATTTCTAGTTATATAGACATTCTCTACCCCCCCTCCCACATGAAGGCATGGTTGCTTCCTTTCAAATAGACCTGAGCTTTGGCCAAATACACAAAGCTTCCCTCCTGCGAATTCCACCAGTCAGCAGTATTATTCGGCCCCCAAAGCCCTTGTTTTTTTTCCAAGGGCCCTAGCCATTAGATGTTATTGTGTGGTTTATCCTTTACGTGTCACCCACATAGGAAGGACAATCTGAGTCTCATTGTCATATAGATGCCAGGAGGGAAGGATGAGATCAGTGTCATTATTACAATTCCAGTGACTGGTGTGACAGTGCAGCATGGGGGGTAGTGGACCCCAGGAGGATTTCACCAGAGGGCACTGTGGAACCCTGCCCATGGCTCTCTAATATCTCCTCCTTTTTCTTGGATTGCCGCTTATGGTGTTTCTTCTTCTTTTTCTGGATACACATGACAGACACGTCTGGTAGGTACCTACTGTTCTCCTTGCTCTGTGGAGACACAAACATACCGTAACCCCAACATTATTACCACATAAGGTCCTTCCTAGGTCCCATCTGGGTTCTGTACTAATACTTGACGGCTTGGGAGGGCCTTCTGGCCTTTTAAAGGGGTCTTATTTGTCCTAGATGTCCCAATGCCGCATGGCAGGAGTGGTCCCAGATTTTTTTTTTTAGTTTTTTTTGTTTTTTTTTTTTTTTTGCAAGGCAATGGGGTTAAGTGGCTTGCCCAAGGCCACACAGCTAGGTAATTATTAAGTGTCTGAGGCTGGATTTGAACCCAGGTACTCCTGACTCCAGAGCTAGTGCTCTATCCACTGCTCCACCTAGCTGCCCTGTCTCCAATTTTTTTGACAGATATAGGTAATTATAGGTGTACAAAACCTTATCTATGGCACTCTGATGGATGTGTCCTCCTTTCCTTTCCCTTTCTCCCCCTTTCTGTTTAGCGAGGATAGTATTGAGTGTCCTATTTGTAACTGGACTTACAGTTCTAGAGCAGGGTCCAACATCATTTAAAAATCTCAGGGAACCCAGAGAGTCATGACCTTTGATAACTTCCCTCATTATCTCTACAAGGCAATCAATCATTAATTCTAGGTTTGACTACATTACAGTAAAATCGTTTATATTTCCAAAAGTAGATCACATGTTTGATAACACTCTTCAACAACTTATTTATTGATAAGTCATCTAATTAGGAGTACATAATTTTTAATTTCCTAATGATTTTACAAAGCCCCTCACATTTATTCATTATTGGAAAGGGTATCATGCAGTTACACTATCCTTTTGAATCTACATTTAACATGGGGCAAGAAATCTGCAATTTAACTTCTTTAAAATTTAAACATTAAATCCTTAACCTGCATGAAACATAGAGTTTACATGCTGATATATCATTCTCCTAAAGCAAAACAAAATAACAGGTTTTCTTAAAGTTAACCTTATAATTAAGTATTTTTCACACGCAAACTTCTTCTAAATTTGTGCTTTATAAGTGTATTTATCTCTTTTTCCAAATACACTTCTGTTTTCAAAACAAAGTAAATAAGATTCTCCATGAATTTAGTCTTATACATATGATAATTTCAAAAACCCAATGTATACTTTTTAATCCATGCTAGTGTTACATTTACATATATAATTTCTTCTTCTTAAATAACAGACCTAAATTCATTCATTGTTCCATATTGTAACAAAATTTTAAATTCTCAGAAAAATTTGTTTAAATCTGTTCTTATACAAAGTTTACTAATTTTTCTACTACAAATTTCAATTTCATGTTTTCCCTTTACTCCCTAGAATTTTGCGACACAAAAAAATTCTTACAACCAGTTGTTGCTAAAAATCCCTTTTTATGATTATAAGATTTTCTTTATAATTCTCTTAAATTCCAAAAGTCATATTCAAATTAACCTTAAATCATTTTCTTTTGTAAAGCCTGAAAATGTTTGCAAATTATTTTTTATCAATATCAGTGCAATTCTAACTTCTCAATGCTCTAACTTATAAATGAGTTTTCTGTCCTTACTGACCAACATTTCTTAATATTAGAACATTTTATGTTCTGGGAATTGGAAATTCCCCTCAATTTGAGATATTAAAGCAATATGTATTATTTCTGCACCTTTACTATTTATGATTACTCAGTCACCCAAGATTTTTTCCAGATACATGAACTATACCCCAAACATATTCTGAATTGGTGTTTCTTGATTCTCCTTGTTTAGTAATTTTAAAGCTTAATTAAGAGCACATAACTCACAGTCTATCCTGACTGCCAGCCTCCACCAAGGCCATTCTGTCCGTTTCTATTACAAAATTTCCATTAAATCCTTTTCCTCCTATGACTCTGGAGGAGCCATAAAACATTAAAATAATAATAAAAAACAAACCTCTTTATATTCTGTTCCACTATTCTTTTTCATTGACTCTTTTTGACTGTAGTTAAAATTGTTCTGAACTAGCCAAATAAACCACAGACATGATTCAACTTTCCAGAAAACATTTTCCATTCAAAGAATTTAATATTTAACACTTCTTGGTTTTAACTGGTAAAACTTTTGAGAAGGCAAAAAGCTACTCAAAAAAAATTCTCACAGCCTATTTGGAATAATACCTGATCCCTTCTTCAGATAGAATAAACCACATAAGTTTTTCTCATAAGGAGGCTGGACCAAAAATCTTTCTTGGGGGCTTTTCTGTTCTTAGCTTCCCCCCACTGCCCAAGTTCCTTTACTCTCTGTAATAACTAACATTAACAGAATCTATACTAAGAAACTCCTGAAACTATAATTACCATATCATTCTGATAAAAGATTGACTATTTCATTTCCCTTTTTCTGCCATTTCTGTGTAACCAAATTATATACTTTAGAATTAACCTGACTCTCTTGCCTTTCTGGGATTTACTTTCCCAAAAACCTTTTTTTCAAAGTAAAATAACATTTTATTCTGTGACTTCTTTATTTACCATATTTGGCAATTTTCATTGTCTCTTTATCTTCAAAATAAGGTCCCTTTTAATTCTTATTTTGCTAAATCTTCATGAAACAACAATTCTTTCTATTATTAATTAGTCCCTTGTTCTTAATAAATTTCCTTTTTGCTCCCTTTTCTTTCCCAAGGTTGAGAGATAACTAAAAAAATGAAAGGCAAACACCCCTGAGAAAAGAAGCAGGGAGGGGGAGGAGGGAGAGGAGTAGAAAGCATTCTGGCAACACAGAATCACAGTAAAAAGCAGGGAAAAGACAACAACAATATTTTTAACACCTGGTCAGCTCCAGGTACATCTCCCATAGATCTAAATACAGCCTCTTGTATTTTGGCTACAAAATCTGCAAAGGGCTCATTGACTCCTTGCTTTAATTGTATCATGCCCTTTCCTTCTCCGTGTTCTGAGACCACTCAGGGGGGATGTTACCCAGACTTTATCCACAAAACTCCTCATGTTCTTAAGATGGACAGTTACTCCTTCACTTTTTACAGCCTTGTAAACCTGCTTACTATAAGTCTCCTTGTCTTCGGGCTTAATAACATGGATCCCCATCTTCCTAAACTGCCTCAGCTCTTCCTACAGTTAAGGGTACTACTTCACTCCTTCACTGGCTATTCCCCATGCACTCCACCGCCTGTTCCTGTTTGGGCACCATTTGAGGGTTTCCCATAACTCCAGCTCTCTATGGGGAAGCTTACCTATGACTTAATCCACCTTATGGGTGTCCCTGGGACTGTGAATCAGCAACAGTCTTCAGTAAAGAGTCAAGGAAGACCAGAGACAAGGAGAATCTATGCAAGCACTCTTTATTGCACATAGCAGTTACATTTTGCCACCTCTCTGTCTTCCCCTGCTCCCTCCTGCCCCTCCTTTTAGCAATTACATCTTGGAGCATCTTCTCTCCCCCACCACCTCTCCTTTGTTCTCCTAAGTCTGACTGGACAGCAGGGGAAGCTCTGGTGCACAGAAGTGAAGGGGCCAATCAAGGAAAACCTTGCCAGCATGATCTGCTTCAAGCCCAACCCAGGGAATCCTGAGATAATGGTCCCTGGGAGTAACTCAAAATAGCCTGAGACCCTCAGCACTCCCTCAATTCCCGCGGTTCCAAGTTTCACTACAGTCTCTCCGTCTTGTGGAAGCATGCCCTGTACTTGACCTCAGCTCCCTTCAACGTTGTTCAGTATTTTGGGTTTTTTTTATGAAGAAAGCATCCAAAATATTGTAACCCACCTTCTCAATCTTTATTGATGAACTTCTTGGCACTTAATTAGAATTTTCCTTGAATGATAGACATAATATATCACTGATTCCATAATTATAGTTTTTCTAGCTCTGTAGAAGTTGTCTGGAATTTGTTTTCATTTAGGGGGCATATTTTTCAAGTCCATGAAATCATAGATTAAGATTTAGAATCTATCTCACAATTCATCCAGGCAGTCTTCATATTTTACAGATTAGGAAAATGAGACCCAGAAACATTCCTTGACTCCAAAGATTCCAAAGCAGCAAGTGATAGAACAGAGTTTTGAATTCTTCTGAATAATTTTACTTCCCTCTCCATCATTCCAAGCACCTCTGTAAAGTGAAACCTTAGAGAAGGAATTCAGTGGAATACAAAGATAGCAAATAAGTAAGAAAATAGTCTATTTCCTACTGTTTTAAGTCTACTTTCTTAACCTCTCTGAAGAACCACTGTCCTATGTAGCATGAATAAGAGAGAGAAGGCAGGGAGGGAGAGAGAGAGAGAGAGAGAGAGAGAGAGAGAGAGAGAGAGAGAGAAAAGAATCACTCAACCCTTCTTTACATATACACATAAAAAACTGGCATTTGATTTAAAATATCAGAAAGGCAAAAAAGGCAAATTTTTCATTTCTGACAAAAGTGGGGTATTGGCCAAGGTATGGTCATAATCTTTAAAAAAATCATTAAAGAATTGAGAAGATGAATGTAGTCTCATTCTCCAAATTGTAAAATATTAAATCTAAAATCCATCTTTCAAATCTTCAAAGAGTTAATTTAGGGCACATAAAATAAAAATATGTCTTCAGTCGATAGGCAACCTTCCAAATCCAAAAAAAAAAAAAACACTAAAAGCAGGAAAGATAAAATGTTTTCGAAGAATTCACCAACTGGCTTTAGGGTTAAAATGTAGACAGTCTAATAAATCATTCATTGGACCCAACATATTCATGTTATGCAAGAAGAACTGAGAAATAGGGGGTGATATGACACCCCAAATTACATAGGTAGTAGAACAGTCATGATTGAATTCAATTTCAAGGGCTCTTAAGGAATATTGTCAGCCCAGATTTATTCATTCTTAACTCACTAGGAATCTTGTAATGAGATATTCCATTCACAAATCCAAATGTAAATCAGAAGCAAAGATTCTATTTTTTCCCTGTTGTTTCATCTCATACAGAGAAGAGAGAAGAGAGTTCCAAGCAACTCTAACAGATTTTACTCTCTCCAGCTGTCGTTGTTACCAAACAGAAATAGGTTTCTTCCAATGAGAATTTTTTCTTTCCTAAACAAATTAGCTCCAAACAACAAGAAGGCAATGAACCTTGTTACCTAACTATCTGAATTCTGGCTTCTTTATACATCTCTCTCAGTGCTGGCTATTCTTTTTTCTGTTCCATCTTCACTCTTACTTCACTCCAACTTCATGCTAACCTACCTTGTTAGGTTCTTCACCTTTACTTTCAATTTGTTAAGGCAGTACCACCCTGGAGGAAGAGGAAGAGGAAAAGGAAGAGTCTCTTTCAATAGTAACAATAATTAAAGAATTGGCCTCCTCTTTCATATTTTAGTATAAAAACAATAAAAATTGTTTAATCATTTTATATTCTTCAAATAGTTTTGTGATGTATTATTTATGTGACATTTAACCTAAGGCTAAAAAGCTGTCATATGCAAATGGACATGAGGGAATACAAGATGCTACTGTTTCAGACATTCCCCCAACAATATACTGATCCTTGATATTCTGGATCAATGAAAAATGTGTTCTTTTAATGATTATATTTTGAAGCTTTTTAGTAAACAATTTTTTCACACAAATTATTTATTAAACTCCTCTCCTAGACTCAAATAGGGGCAGAGCCAAGATGGCGACAAGAAAGGATTGAGTCTTAGGTGCTCTCTGATAAAACTTCTAAACTAAGGACTCTAACTAAACTTTCAAGAGACAGAACCCACAAAGGGACCCCGAGAGGCAGTTCTCCTACTCAAGGTAACCTGGAAAAGAGCAGAAAGGCTCTGCTCCCTGGGGATGTAGGGGCAGCCCACCAGAGGGGTGGCCCACCAGAGCAAAAGAACTTCAGCCTCCAGGAGGCAGCCCCAAGGTGCTGGGAGAACCACCTCACAGCAGCGGGGGAGTCTTCTGAGCTATACCCCAGGGAGCACTGAGCACAAAGTGGGGGAACAGTAGGGGACCTCTGCCAGAGCGAGCACATGGAGCCCTGCCCTCAGGGCACACAGCAAGCAGCTTGGTCTTTCCACAGCCCAGATCTGGAAACAGAAGCAGGGGGAGCTGGTAAGCAGGAGCCTCCAGGGCATGAGCCCATTGAGCTGAGGGAGGGGAGTGTAGAGAGACTGCTGAGCTCTGTCCTCTGCCCCTGGAACAGGACTGTGGGGCTCTGACCACATTCAGATCCTGATCCCAGTGTAGCCCCCCCCCATAGAACAGCAGGGCCCCCTCCACCTCAGCCCCATAGCAGAATGTGGTGCATATGGTCATTCACAGACCAGGAGGTAGGACAGAGCCTCACACACTTAGACCCTTGTAGGAATGTCCCAAAAGCTCAGGAAGCACCCCAAACCAGGTCCAGGCTAGGAAAATGAGCCAGCAGAGAAATAAGAGGGACATCATTGAGAAATATTTTGCAAATTAGCCCAAGAAGGATCAAAATACTCAGTCTGAAGATGAGGAAGCACAAGCTCCTGCATATAAAGACTCCAAGAAAAACAGAAATTGGGCTCAGGCTATGACAGAGCTCAAAAAAAAAGACTTTGAAAATCAAATGAGGGAGTTAGAAGAAAAACTGCAGGAAAAACCTGAAAATGAAGTCAGCAGCCTAGTCAAGGAAATCCAAAAAAATGCTGAAGAAAATAGCATGCTAAAACCCAGCTTAGGTCAAATGGATAAAACAGTTCAAAAAGTTAATGAGGAGAAGAATGCTTTAAAAAGCAAAATTGGCCAGATGGAAAAAGAGATAAGAAAACTCTCTGAGGAGACCAAATCCTTCAGACAAAGAATAGAATTCAGGGAGATTGATGAATTTACCAGAAATAAGGAATGAATACTTCAAGACCAAAAAATAAATGAAAAATTAGAAGACAATGTGAAATATTTCATTGAAAAAACAACTGATATGGAAAACAGACAGGAAAGATAATTTTAAAATTATTGGAATACCTGAAAGTCATGATCACAAAAAGAGCCTTGGCATCATTTTCAAAGAATTACTACAAGAAAATTGCCCTGATATTCTAGAAGCAGAGGGCAAAATAAAAATTGAGAGAATCCACCGATCCCCCTGAGAAAGAGATCCTAAAAAAGCAACCCCTAGGAATATTATAGCCAAGTTCTAGAACTCCCAATTCAAAGAGAAAATATTACAAGCAGCCAGAAGGACACAGTTCAAATATCGTGGAGCTGCAGTCTGGATCACACAGGACTTAGCAGCAACTACATTGGAAGCTCATAGGGCTTGGAGTATAATATACCGGAAGGCAAAAGAGCTTACAACACAGCCAGGAATGAAGTATCCAGCAAGGCTGAATGTCCTCTTCCAGGGAAAAAGATGGACTTTCAATGAACCAAGGGAATTTCAAATGTTCCTTTTGGAATGGCCAGAGCTGAACAGAAGGTTTAATCTTCAGGTACAGGACTCAGGTGAATCATGGAGATTGGAGGCGAGGGGGGGAATATGAGGAACTTAATGATGATGAACTGCATGTATTCCTGCATAGAAAAATGACACTGATAATACTCATATGAATCTTCTCAGCTAATAGAGCATGTAGAGGGAGCTTTTATAATTGAAGCACTGGAGAAAGCTGAATTCGAAGACAAAATATGGTGTAAAAATGGAATCAATAGAAAAAAAGGGAAATGTAATGGGAGAAAGAAAAAGGAGAGGGGGAATAGGCCAAGATATTTCATATAATAAGATTTTTTTATTACAATGAGCTATTGCAATGATATGGAATGGGAGAGGCAAGGGGGAATGAGGGAACCTTTGCTCTCATCAGTGGTGGCTAGGAGAGGAAATAGCATAGATACTAAATGGGGTATAAACATCTGGAGTAAGAAGGAGCGGGGGAGCAGGGGGAAGGGGTGGGGATTTGAATAAAGGAGGAGAGGATGGACCATGGCAGGAGAGTGGTCAGATATAACACATTTTCTTTTTTACTTCTTGCAAGGGGCTGGGATTGGAAGGCCTGTCCAGGACCATAGGACCAGCTGGATTCTGGGCCTAAGGGGTGGTATGGGGTCTCAGGGCTTCTTGGCCCCAGGACCAGGGATCTGTCTGGCGTGCCACTCAGTTACCCTACAGCAGAGTCAGAATGAAAAGAGAGAGAAAATATAGTGCATGGTAGTGGAGAAATAAGAAAGGAGGGAGTTGTGATCAGCAATGGCAACATTGGAAAAATATGGAAGTAACTTTTGCAATGGACTTATCCTAAAGAATATCATCCACCCATGACAGTGTTGGAACAAAGACTGAAGCACATTTTTTATTATTGTTATTTGGGGGAGGTTGCAGGGCAAATGGCCCTGGGTGGCCTGGCTGGGGCCACATAGCAGGGTGGTTTTTGGGTGTCTGAAGCCAGATTTGGACTCGGATGCTCCTGGCTTAAAGGCCAATGCTCTGTCCACCACCAAGCCACCCCTACTATTATTTCTATTTTATTTTATTTTGGGTCTTTTCTTCTTTTTGGTTTTTGCAGGGCAGTTGGGATCGAGTGGCTTGCATGCCACATGGCTGGGTGATTGTTGGGTCTACGGGGCCAGATGTGGGCTCAAGTGCTGGCCATACCCACAATTATTACTATTTTTTTTATTTTAATTTTTTCTCTCCCCTTTACTTTATCACTCAAGCAAGTCTATATTCATGGGGGGAGGGGGTATTTTGTTTACTCTTAAACAAGAATATTTTATTAATGTAAAAAATGTACAAAATGAGAATAAAAAAAGAAAAGAAAAGAAAGAAAAAACTCCTCCCCTAGAAAAAGTATATTATTTTATATTCTTTACAAGGTGATGTAAGTCATTGATAATATGAAAAATTCCAGTATTTTGGCTCCCTGTGGCAACTAAATTGTTCAGTTCCCATCTGCCAACCTGCTTCATTGTAACTCAGTTTTCTCAGTTTTTATTAAACTGAAGTTCTTTTACTGTCTCAGGGACCAAAGTCTTCACTTATGAAATGGGCATTATTTTAAATTATCAATCAGTTGGTTTTTTCTTTGTTTAATGGAAAATACCTTCCCTTTCCTTTTTAGCAGCCAGATTAGTCAAATCTCAAAGTCACAGTTCCTTAAAAATGAATCATAAATTTATATTTCAAGCAAATCTGAAAAACAATCCATGTAGACTAGCTGCTTCACTTTACATGATGAATCTAAGATTTAGAATAGTTAAGAAACTTTTCTTAAGTCACATAGGTAGTAAGCACTAAACATGTGTATGAAAGGGAAAAAGAGGCATGGGGAGCAAAACTCAAACCCTGATCCTTTGGCACCAGAGATAATGTGCTATTTCCTACTGAGAATATAATATGCCTGTCTATGCATAAATTTATACATGTCTATGATAAAAATGTTTGAAGTCAGTCAATAAATATTTAAGTTCCTACTTTATACCAGTCTCTATGCAGAAGGTATAAAAAGAAAAACAAAATATAGTTATTCCTGTCATATAATATACAACATAGGTGAATATATAAAAATAAATTATATGAAAAATTAATTGGAAATATTCAATGGCAGGAAGACTCTAGAATTAAGGGGTCTTGGGAAAGACTTTCTGAGAAAGGCAGGATTTTGGCTGAGATTTGAATGAAGTCATGTGATTCTGCAGTTAGTTATGATAAACAAGTGCATTCCTGACATGGGGGAGAATCAGCAAAAATGTCTAGAGTTTAAAAATGGATTTTTTGGATGAACTGAAGGAATTTAGGGTCACTTGTGCTCATGAAGTGGTTGTCAGGGTTATGAAGGACTTTGAAAGAAAAACAGAGGTTTTCATGTTTTATACTAGAGATTATATTCTCTGTCCTCCACAGTAATAGGGAAGTTTCTGTACAGGTCTGCAAATACCATTTAATATATGTATATTTATTTATTTGGATGCATATATGTATGAGTAGAGATATATGTATCTTTATGTATAGATTGTTAATCTCTATACATCTCTATCTATCTATATGTGTGTGTGTGACAAACACCATATACAACAATTTATAGATGTATACACCTACACATCCAGGTATACATTGTGTCATGCATTTACATCATACCCATTGCATATATATGTATATTTATTAACATTTGTATATTTACATTTTATATACATGTGTTGCCCCAGAGGCATGTATGTTTTCATTTATTCCCATATATGTGCCTATGTAGACTGCGTAGGAATTTATAACATCCTATATACTGCTAGTCAGTACACCTTTTTGTCTCTATTTCTTTGTCTATCTCTGTCATATTGGTTTTTGAATTGGTCTATAAATTACCATATATCAATTATTAAGGCAAACAAGTAAAGTTAATAAAAAATTTTCCTGTACTATAATTCTGTAATAGAAAAACACACAAGAATAAACAAAAGCACTATATATACATATATGTATATTTGTATGCATACATACAGACATATACCTGCATTCACATATAAAAAAAAACCCTGTAGCTTCCTGTTGGGGCATATATATCCATCTATCTATCTATCTATCTATCTATCTATCTATCTATCTATCTAGTATTACTATAGTATAGGAAAGTTTTCAAAAACTTTACTTGTTTGACTTAGTAACCAATAAACCGTCATTTAGAAAAGCTATATGTCACGTAGACTATGTAATAACCGTTATGGCAGAAAATGAAAAAGAAATAGAGACAAAGAGATAAAGAAATAAGGTCAAGGATATATGTATGTGTGTCTGTGTGTTTGTGTGTTTGTGTGTGTGTCTGTGTGTGTGTGTAATCCTACAAGTTATCCCCTTTAAAAAAAAGAGATCTTTGTTTTTAAATCAAATCCATTACCAGACAGTGAATGATGGTTTAGATGAAGTAGTGAACTCTTAGCAGGGCATCTATATACCTTCAGAATTTATAAAGTCACATCAAAATACCTGACCATTATTCAAAGCTGTGAAAGAGGAGGCTGTGTGTGTTTGTGTGTGTGTATGTGTGTGTGTGTGTGTGTGTGTGTGTGTGTTTGTGTGTGTGTATCTGTGAGTGTGTTGGGATGAGGGGTTAGAAGTGGGACTTTGTAACAGGCATCACTCCAGAGACTTTTGCTGAGCACATATTTATCACAGGTGATGGGCAGTGGTTGGTTTAAATGCCCAACATCACTTATTGAAGACAAACACAGAGCACAGAGCTCATTTGCATCATCATTGTTCAGGAGAAAAATCTATCCCTGAGGGCTTATAATTATTTAAACCTAAATCAGGTTATTATGGGAAATCTGGCTGTCTGCCTTGGTTTCTTTTTTTTTCTTTTCTGATGACTGCTACTATACTGCTCTCAATGAGTCCTTCATAGCATACTCTCTCATACAGTGAAAATTGGGGAAGAGAAAGTCATGCTGTCCTGACACGAAAAGGACAAATGGAAAAGGTAAAATCATAGTTAAAGGACTCTGTGAATATCTTCAGACTACCTATCACCACCCCATATTGTTTTTTGTAAACTTCATTATATCCAGACTAGAAACAAAGAAAGCCCATACCTTCACATATACAAATTTCTGTTTCCTTCAACTCTACCCTGTCCCAGGACTCACACATACCAGATCTGTTCTCATTTTTGGGAGGATGTTAGTAGATGACATTAGGAAATGACTCTCAATTCTACTAAGAAATGAAGACAAATTAGAATTAGTAGGTTGCATATTCATAAAATTTAGGAAAAAAGCCTACTTAATGATACTTGAAGTTTTTTGACAAGAGGCTGGCAGATAGTTTTCATTGGATTTATGAACTTGCGTTTTTTCTAAATATTCATTAATAATACCTCTCCTTGGGATTTACATGAACTGATCCTGAGTGAGATGAGCAGAACCAGAAAAAACACTGTACATACTAATAGCAAAACATGGGTGATGATCCACCTTGATGGACTCAATGATTCGGTCAGTACAACAATCAGTGACAATTTGGGTTTGTCTGCAATGGAGAATACCATCTGTATCCAGAGAAAGAACTTTGGAGCTTGAACAAAGACCAATGACTATTAACTTTAATTTAGAAAAAATACTGACATCTTATTGTCTGATCTAGCTATGTCTTATACTTTATGTTTCTTCCTTAAGGATATGATTTCTCTCTCATCAAATTCAATTTGGATCAATATATACCATGTAAACAATGTAAAGACTGGAAAATTACTTTCTGTGGAGGGGGAGGGAAGTAAAATTAGGGGAAAAATTGTAAATTTTATTATAAAATGAAAAAAACTTTAAATACAAAAAAAAATTATCTCTCCTTCACAATAACTCCCCTCTTCCTAAATTCCCTACTGTAAAAGACATCACCTTGTTTGCAACTTCATATTAATCCCAACTTTAAGAAATCTGTTGCTAGGTCCTGTTGATTCTCTACCATCATCCCAGTTCAGTCCTCTAT
Organism: Macrotis lagotis; assembly: GCF_037893015.1. Taxonomy (NCBI): domain Eukaryota; kingdom Metazoa; phylum Chordata; class Mammalia; order Peramelemorphia; family Peramelidae; genus Macrotis; species Macrotis lagotis. The sequence goes on along the minus strand of NC_133658.1, from coordinate 73,902,443 downwards.
CACCCCAAACTAGACAATCGCAATAGCATTGTGCTTAGTTTCACTCCCTCAAATTTCTCCCCACTCTAGACCATAATTTACTCAACTACCAAAGTAATCTCTTTGGCTCATGTGCAATTTCTTTTTATACTCATTTGTGCCATTTTTGTCTCACATGATTATTTACTTCCTAATAAAATAAATCATCATATCTTTCAAATATTATTTTAGTCTCCTCTCTCTCTCTTTCTCTCTCTCTCTCTCCTTCCCCTCTACTGTCTTATCTTTGTTCCATTCCTTATACAATATTTACCCCATTTCTACTTGCTGTGAAGAATGAGGAGGTTCTTTCATAAGATACCTTTATTGAAGGTTACTGCTTATTAGAAAAGTTAAGATGAATGAGATCGTTGCTTTTACAATTGACGATATCACCTTAAAAAGACATAATTTGGTTATGACTTGGGTTCTTATTGTCTATTGACATCATACTAATGGTTGTTGGTAAATCCATAATAAACTTCTGAAGAAATTTGAAGAAATACATATAAACTCAACTGAAAGAGAGAGAAGATATAGAAAAAAATACAAATTAAAAAATAATAGTCTAGAAGGTGGAGCAAAGATGGTGGTGTGAAGGCCAATTTTAAAGGAATTCCTTCCCCCAAAAACTCCAAAAGCCAATTATGGCTCTAGCCAAAATTTAGAGGGACAGAACCCACAGACAAACAGAGTGATTCCCAGTCTGAGATAACTTAGAAGTTCTGTGGGAAAGGTGTGCTTCATCAGGATCAGGGGGTTGGAAAAAAGCTGAGGCAACTACACATCCCAGCCCATCCCAGCCCAGGCCAGAGATCACCAGCAACAGCTTGAAAGGGTAGTAAGAGAACTCTGCTACAGCAGAATGAGTATGGAGTGAGGGCCACCAGCTGCAGAATCTTCAGTGAGAATCTGAAGAAAGCAGCCTGCACCCCCAGATTGGGTAAGGGGGTCAGGGAAGACTACAGAAATTTCTCTGCTCTCCCTTGGGGTAGGACTCTGCTGTTTGCCTACACTCAGATCCAGGTTGCAGTTTGGGCTTCCATACTAAGTAGCCAAGCAGGATCCCTCCTTAAAGCTCCGGGTCAGAAGAAAGTATGGGTCCATCTACATATCAAAGCACAGGCAAGAGAGCATAAGAACTTGGAGGAATAAAGGCCCCAGTGAGGTGTCCTCACCAAAAACAACCAAAGTCCTGGAAGTTTTGTCTTGGGCTAAGGAAAAGAGCAACAACAGAAAAAGAAGAATCTGACTAGAATTATTTTAGTCCCATGAAAGATGAAAACACAAACTCAGATTATGACAAAATAGAAGCTTCCATATCAAAAACCTCCAAGAGAAAATGAAAATGGGCTCAGACTATGGATGAGCTCAAAAAAGACTTTGAAAAGAAATTAAGGGAGATGGAGGAAAAATTGGGAGGAGAAATGAGTGATGCAGAAAAATCATGTGAACCAAATCAACAGCTTGGTGAAAGATATACAAAAAATACTGAAGAAAATAATGTGTTAAAAACTACTTTAAGCCTAATGGAAAAAGCAAAACAAAAGGCAAATGAGGAGAAGCCTTAAAAAGCAGAATTGACCAGCTGGAAAAGGAGATAAAAAATCTCTCTTAAGAAAATAACTCCTTCAAAAGCAGAATGGAACTTAAGGAAGCTGATGACTTTGCAAGAAATCAGGAAGAAATAAAACTCTTCCAAAAAAAAGCCAAAAATTAGAAGAAAATGTGAAATATCTCATTGGAAAAGCAACCGACCTCAAAAATAGATCCAGAAGAAATAATTTAAAAAATGATTGGGCTTTCTGAAAGCCATGATCAGGAAAAGAGCCTAGACTTCATTTTTCAAGAAAGAATACAGCAAAATTGTCCTGTGATCCTAGAAACAGAGGGTAAAATAAAAATCAAGAGAATTCACCAGTCACCTCCTGAAAGAGATCCCAAAAGAAAAACTTCCAGGAATATCATAGCCAAATTCCAAAACTCCCAAATGAAAGAGAAAATTCAAAAAGCTGCCATCAACTAGCAATTCAACTACCAAGGCTCCATAGTCAGGATTACCCAGGATCTGGCAGCATCTGTATTAAGGGCTCATAGGTATTCTGGAAGGCAAAAGATCTTGGTTTACACCTGAGAATCAATTACCTAGCAAAACTGAACATCCTCTTTCAGGGGAAAAGATGGATTTTCAATGAAATAAGGGATTTTCAAATTTTCTTATTGAAACAACCAGAGCTGAACAGAAAGTTTGATCTCCAAGTACAGGACTCTGGTCAAAAAAGAGGGGGTGGAAGACGACTAACTATGAGGAACTTCATGATATTGAACTGTTTGTATTCCTGCATGGGAAGAAGATATTGATAACTCATGAATTCTCTCATTTATAAGAGCTGTTATAAGGAGTATATACAGACAGGACATAAAAAGGAGCAGAATATAATGGTATAATATAGTAAAAAGATAGAGTTAATTGGTTATAAAGGAAAGTACTGGGAGGAAGGGAAAGGACATGAAGAAGCTAAGAAATTTCAAGTAACCATCAAGCAAATGCTTTTTCAATGGAGTGGAAAGGGAGAAGGCAAGTGGGAATGAGTGAGCCTTCATTCACATCAGAAATGGCTCAGAGAGGAAATAACATACACACTTAATAGGGTGAGGAAATCTATCTTACCCTAGAGAATAAAATGAGAAGAAAGGGATGGGATAAGGGGGGATGGGAGGAGGGAAAAGGGAAAAGGGGAATAGGTGAAAGAAAAGAGGGAAGATTGTGGGAGAGGGTACTCAGATACAACACACTTTTGGACAATGCCAGGATGAAAGGAGAGAGAGATAGAGAGAGAGAGAGAGAGAGAGAGAGAGAGAGAGAGAGAGAGAGAGAGAGAGAGAGAGAGAGAAGAATAAATGATGTGGAGAGGAATAGAGTGGAGTTACAGCTAGTGATAGCGACTGTGGGAAAAAAAATATTGAAGCAACTCCTCTGATGGACTTATGATAAAGAAAGCAACTCACTCCAGAGACAGAGCCTTTGAAATCTGAACACAGACTGAAGTACATCTTTTTCTCTCTATTCTTGAGGTTTCTCATGTTCTTGTTGGGGAAGGGGGTTTATGTTTACTCTTATGTTTACTTTTATAATGCATTCAATTTCAATCAATTTGTAGCATGGGACCAATGTAAAAACTAGGAGACTGCCTTCAATTGGAGCGGGGGTGGGGGGTAGGAAAGGAAGGGTGGGGAAAAATTGCACAATTCAAAAACCTTACAAAAAATGATAGGTAGATACTACTATTGCATATAACTTGTAAACAAATCAAATAAATAAATAAAAAATAAGCTATAGGGTAATTGGCTGGCCTGGGAGGGAATATTTCTTTTTATCCATGCATTCTGACTCAGGGAAACTTTAAGCACAGAAATGGCAAAGATGGTGTGGCTTTCCAACTCCTGGTAGATGAGCTATTCAGGGGAGGAATTCAAGAAGAAATCTTTCATTACAGGAAACATTTCCCCTTCCTTTTCTTTTAGCAACAGCCCAAATTTCTTTTCATTGTTAGTGTTTCTGATATTTTTCTTATGGAACCAAATGATTATTTTGCATTCAGGCTTCATTAATAGTCCCTTTGAACATCATCTAATTCTATATCTAAAAAGAAAACCAAGAATTGTCTGATCAATCATCTACACATATGCAATAATCTTTTCCTTGTTTTAATTGAACTTTTTTTCTTTTTAGATTTTGTTTTTGCTTTCATAACATTCTATAATTGATTGCTTTTCTTCCCCATACCACTAAACAGCTAAAATCATCTATGTGGCATTGTGGATAGAGCACTAATCCTGGAGTCAGGAAGACATGAGTTCAAATTTGACCTCAGAAACTTGATACTTAATAGCTGTGTGATCTTGGGCAAGTCACTAAATCCTCATTGCCTCATATCTAGGGCCACCTCCATTCATCCTGATTCATACCTTACCATTGAACTCAAATGGTTCCAGAAGATGAAGTGAGTTTGGTGACAGCCCAGCACCCCTTACTTCTTTCTTATGTTGACATCACCTCCCAGGTATCAGGATTGTCTTTGAGACTGAAGGATAAACAACAGCTTAACACCTTGAAAGAACATTCTACTGTAATTGTTTATTCCTAACAGTACAAACTTCAGCTTGATTATGATATGTCCACTGGGACATGCACATAAGATTCCTGTTCCTGCTCTTGGTTTGTGATTCATAGATATAAAGGACATGATAAGAAGGAATTCCTCTCACTGAGGCATAGTGTTCAGGTCCTCAGTTCTTATTATTAGTGAAGGCAGGAAATTCTTCACAAAGAAATGCAGCCAAGTTTCCTAGGCCTCATCCTGGTCAGTTATTTATGAGCTAAAGGAAGATACTGTTTTTCCAGGTTTGACCTATTATTCATTTAAGAAGTTCAGTTAGATTCTAATAGAAAAGAATGACTCCAAAAATCACTACAGGAGACTTCATATTGACATTTGACACCACCAGAGGCTACATAAGAGCCAGAAACTAGTGGTGCAAGGAGTGAAGTTTATAGGACAAAATAGGAAAGGTAAGAAAGAAGGAATGCCTAGGGATACCTGGAAGGATTGTGTAAATGGATAAAATTAGGTATTAACTATCAAATAAAGGATTTGATTTCTGGACATTAGCCAAGGATGAAAGACAACCAAGTATCAAGGCACTGAGAGCAATTATTCCCTGGATTCTTGATTTGTCTGGAATTTTCCTGATATTCTTCTCAAATATTTTCATAATGGAGGATAATTTCCAAATGCAGGGAAGACAAAGAGGAATAAATCAATCTCCTGACATTGGTCCATCTTAATAGTGATGACCTTATACCAAGAGACTGGAGAGGAGATAGTAATTTATTAGAATGTACACAACCAGTGGGACCAAGACCAAGACATTAGGTTTTAGCAAGCCAACTAGTAAGTTTTTGTAACAAACTAAACTGTGGCGCAAGTCAAAGTTATAAGATGGACCCTATGCTAAAAAGGGTATGTAAGCAACATTAAAAGATAAATAAGTATTTCCACTATATACTACTTCTATTTAATTGTTTTCATCCTCTGGCAATCAATATTTCAAATCCAACATTCTGCTGAAACTGCTTCCTCACAGAGTGCACAGTAAATTCTTTACTAAGTCTAGTGGGTTTTTGTTCCCATACCTGCATTGATTTTTATGCAAGATTAAATTATTTGATCATAGCCTTTTCTGAATAATCTTTTCTCCTATAACTTCTATGAAATTGCTTTCTCTTTGTCAATGTTTTATCTTCCATTTCTTCCTCTGTTAGGGGTGGAAATTATTATATAAATGAATGATTATATTTATAGGCATTTGTAGAATTTATACTTTCATATCCTTGGTGAAATGACATGTTTATTAATGACATGTGCCTTAGGTGTGTCAATCAATCCAGGACCACCTAGTTCATGCTCTATGCAAACCTATATCTATATCATATATGCAAACATACCTGACAAATAACTTAGATACATATATGTTCTTTAATTGATTCATTCAGGAAGATAAGACAAAGACTGAACAAATGAGTCAATCAATAAATCTGAAATACTTACTATGTCTTAGTCATTGAGAATAAGAAAAGAAAAAAGAAAACATAATCCTTGACAGCAAGGAGTTTATAATTTATTAAAAAGAGAAATATATACATTTATAGCATGTGAAAAGTACATGCAAAGTAATTTTGTATTTTTCACAAATATATACATATTAATATAAAAATACATAAAATCTTTTAAGGAACAAGTGAATTGAATTTATAAATATAAATAATAAGTAAATAAACAAAGATAGGTAGAGATAGAAACACACACACACAAACACACATACCTGTATAGGAGATTTTAAGAAAAGACAAAGATGTTTGGATAAGATAGCATCTACACACATATAAATTCATAGTGTGACATTTTTATGCCTGTTAAATGTTTAATAGTATATATAAATATATATCAACACATATATTTGGCAAGCCTGAATTTTGCAAGTTGCTGGCTTTCTATTCTATTGAGTTATGTTGATATAGATTAACAGCCATCTGCTAGTTACATATGCAGGGAAGGATCCCAATTGTGTACCTTAGCCCAGGGCCCAACACTTAGCACAGTTTCTGGCACATTACAGCTGTTTCATGAATGTGAATTTGATTGATGTGCGTAATGAATGCATAAACTTCCAAGACCAACTCTGGATGATCTAGTACTTCCTTTGTCTTGCCCCAAATATCTTTTGATTCCTCAACTAATTTTCTTGCCCAAATTCTTCAAAGTGTACAATTAGGGAAAAAAAAACAAAGATGTCATTTTGTTCCTCAAAAATTACAGAAGGTCCAAAGTCGATATCAGAATGTGAGGAAATCAGAAATGGCACCCAGAAAGAGAAGAAAGTAAAAAAAAGCTGATATTTTGTACAGGGCTACCCTTTCAATTGTGCAACAATACTGATAAAGAGGAGAGCTAAAAATATAGCCCTGAGGAAATGGAAATGAACACAAAACAGTGGTCAAAGGAAATAACTTTTATTCTAGATAGAGGACAAGAAATTTGGTTATATGCCCATGAGGTAGTACTGGGTAAATGTGGACTCATAGATATGTATGCATTTGCCATGTTTGACTTTCTCTGTATAAGACTTCACAAAATTAGATTGAACTACTTATTCCACCACTTTAGCAAAAGCTGAGTATATATTGCTTTCTAACTTTTGTGAAGTATAAATCTTTTCCTACCCAATTACATAAATTCCATAAGTCACTGATCCATAAGATCTACCCCCAAACCCTTTTATTTTTTATAGCTTCCTTGGTTTCAATTAATAATTCACCGAGGATTTATTCAATGCCTCTTAAGTTTCAGACATTGTGCTAATTACAGGGGATACAAAGGCATACATGTGAGCACACATGTATTGGAAGACATTATATTCAGTCCATATAGATACAGGTATGTATGAGTTGATGTAATGTGTGTATGTATATGTGTACACATTCATATATTTAAGTATATAAATGGAAAATTTTGTCCTTCATTCTTGGTATTAATACACAGTTCAAAATTATCATAAATAGCAGAGTTTCTGCATTTTATCTTCAGAGGTTGCATTGAATACGCAATCATTTATGAACAGAATATCATGCACCAATATTCTCTCTACTTCAGTCTTGGCCTACAATCTTTTCAAGTTAAATAATTGACCATCAGTGGCATAGCTATTCTTGTTTTTGTATTCATCCTCCTTCAAGATATCTGATAACATGGCTGAAAACATCATGCCAAAAAAAACCTGGGAGAAAACACACAGATTTGCTCTACTTCCTTGGAAACTGGGTCAGCATGAGAGCATTATCTGCTATCTAGAACCTGGGTGAGCATGTTGTCATGAAATTAATATAAAATACTGAAGAACTTCTTTGGGCCTCTGAATTTTCATGTAATTTTCCATAAGCCCTCACAACTGAGTATGAAAGACCTTGGTTAGATCAAGAATAATGCATAGACCTCTGTTCCACTCCTTTATTCATCTCAAACTGTCAGACAATTTTTAGGCTTTCTAAAGCCACACTAGTTTTCAAATAGATTATCATTTTCTAGATGAAGGGTGACTCTGACAAGAATCTTGCCAGCAGTGATTAGAGAGAGACACCCCTGCGATTGTCAAAGGATCATCTATTTCCTTTACCTTTGTAGAGGCATCCTTAAACTCCTAGAGGATGACTTCCTCTTGCCATATAACCCAGAAAATTTAAGGCAGCTTTTGTTTTAGAAATGAACTACCACCCTCACCTCATAAACATCAGCTGGAACAGAATCAGCACCAGTGTTTTGCCAAAGAAGATCTTTACAATACTAAAAATCTCTTTTTGATTTGGAAATTTGAACAGAGAGGGATTGATTCAACCTGAGGTAAATAATCAATAACTTCATCACTGTTTGAGGATTATCTCTTGAGAACACTATGGAAATATTCAGTCGATCTCTCAAGAAAAATCTCCTTATCACTAATCAATTTGGTTCCATCAGTAACAAGTAGTTAAAATGTATCAGAAATTTTTGATCCATAAATAGCTTTCAGGGCATAATAAAATGCTTTGGATTATTACTATCAGTGTAAAACTGAATTTAATCTACCTCCATACTCAGCCAAGAATTCATCATCTCTCTAAGCTTCACATTATTTTATTTTTGATGGAGCTAAATGCTGCATTTTTAGAGATGGATGATCTAACCTGTTGGTAAACCCTGTGAAAATTTCATTCATCATTTAGCAGTTTTTGAATTTCACCATCATTTTCATCAAGCCAGTCTTGATTTTTGTGAGTGTTTTGACCCAGATGACTCAGAATTTCTGAATTTTCTGCTCCACCCTCATAAACTTTGTATTGACTGAGTTTTCCCTTTAAATTAGCAACAAATTGTTCCCTACTCATAGAAGTTCTCTAATTTTTTGATATTGAGTCTTCTGGTAGTCATCTTGCCTTGGGTCTCTATTTTGTTAAATGTGAATATTTAATTTGGAGAGAATGTCTATGACTGATCCAGCACATTGTACCAGATATTGTCTTTATCTCTCAGATCTTATCTGTCTCTTATCCTTTCGTTGATATAGACCATTAAAATTACAATGTTTGCTGCAATTCAAAAAAAATTTATTGTACTTATTTAAATGGAAGACAGTGTTGATGATGATGTCATGAGATGCATAAGTTGTCTTAAGTAGTAAGTAACCACTGCTGTTCCCATTTTTAACTGCATTCCTCCCAAGGATTCCCTGCCATGTTTGGTCCTCTGAGCGTACTAATGCATTATTGTCACCTAGAATTCTTAACTTGACCTCTTTTAGCACATTGATGATAAGAATCTCAGATCTTCATAGTTTTTTTTGACCCCATCTGTGTTTGTCATCATAAAGCATAGGCAGCAATGATGGTGGCATGATACTTTCCTGCAAATGCCAATCACATTTTCATGAGCATATCCATCCACTCCTTTGATGTTTGTTGACTAGATTACTTTTGATTTAAAAACTTGTGCCAGCTTCATAGTGCTCCCCTTCACTGCAGCTACTCCAGAAAAAAATGTGTATCCACCTATGACGTTGGTAAGCTGGCCTTCATTTACCAGCCTTGTTTCACTAAGTACTACCATATGGATGTGATACCTGCTCAGTCCTCTTGCAATAAAGAGAAGTTCATCATTCCACTCTACTCTATTTCATGCTTTCTATAAACGAACACATATTCTATGCACAAAAGTTAAGTGGAATCATTTGTGCAGAGGTCTTTGTACATTTTTGCATGTATGTGTGTTTATGTATATTTGTGTGTGTGTGTGTGTGTGTGTGTGTGTGTGTGTGTGTGTGTGTGTGCTTGACCACAGGGTGGGAACCCCATCTGCCGTGAAAAATAGGCCAGGATTAGGTAAAGCAGGCAAATTTTATGGTACATTTTCTAGCTCTTTCCTCACACCAGAAGACTTTAAAAGACTTTTCAATTACCTAGGAGATTGTCTAATCTCTCCGTTACTTTCAATGAAGAAAACCCTATGGCCTGGGCCAATTGTGTGCAAGGTTCTGATTACAGATCCCAGTGCATTCCCACGTACTGCTAAATCACTTCCCTATCACCATATAACTTTGAGATAGGTAAAACTGGTAAAAATGGTATAAATAATATTTTTGTATATAATTTGTGTATAACTTGGATTTAAGTGAGGCAGAGTTGCACAAAGTCATCAGCCTCACTCTTTTCCAGAATGAAAGCAATCCAGTAGCAGGACAGAGTCAAGATGACTGGTGATGACTCAGGATTGAGTGGATTACCTTGATGTTTTCGAGATTTAGCAAGCTCTAAGCAATTCACAGAAACTGCTTCAGCTGCCTTCATGACCATTGGAACAAAGTTTTTCTCCTCCACCCTTTCCACCAGGAAAAGTTTTCACAAGCTTGGGGTAAGCACCCCCCCCAACTCACTGAAGGGATTAAAATCCCTTGTCTATTCTCAGTTTGGTTTAGCCGATCTGCTGAAATGTTTTACCAGGATATAATTGCTTTGCATGCTACTATTTTTTGGAACCATAGTTGAAATCAAGTAGGCACCAAAGGTGGAAAGTAGCCCTGAAAATGACTCAATAGCACTAACACCAGAAATACTAGTCTTCCCTGAATATATCCTATACCCCATTTAAAATTGGATTGATGTTTCATGATTTATTTTTAGATTAGCAATTTATTAGATACCCTTCCAGTTTTTCTTCAGACAAATGATTGTTTATTCACACATCAATCATTTCTGTTATTACTTCACATTCTTTCCATTAAATTTTACTGTATACCCCAAAATGACTATTCTTTAAACATATTTATCAAAAATATGGAAGCACAATGCTACCCTGTTTGCTCCTGATAGGAGGGGGTCCGAAGGGATAGTGGAAGAAAATTTTGTAACTTAAAAATATGCATGTGCAAATGGGTGAAAAACTAATTTTTAAATGTTATCATAGATTTGTCCTTATATTCTAAAACATTGGAATCTTTGGATCCTACCTGTGTGATTCAATACATGAGCTACCTCTTCCAGGTTGGTTATTTCATGACTTTATAATCTATAGATTTTTATTCAAATCATTGAAAAATCAACAAAATAAAGTCAAGGATGGACAATTCTGATGTTTCATTACAGATTATCTTCCAATGGGAATATCTTCCAAGATCTCAGAACTTGGAATATTAGATGGAAGAGCATAATGCTAGGATGCATGAGTACCTTAAAAATAGAATAATAGAGGATAGAACATAAAACACTAAAACTGAAAGAATTTTATACTGCATGGGTCATTCCTTTGAACTTTTGTAAATAACTGTGAAGCCTAAATTGCATAATCCATTGGTCAGCTTCTTGGTAATTAGCTTCTTAATTTAACCAAATATAAACTAATGACAGGTTATCTTTTGATGAACTTTTTCCCTAATAATTTCCAGATTTGTAAATTTTATCAGAATATAACCTTCCAAAATCCATGTTTAGTTGAGGCACATACTTTACTAATAAACAGACTATTAGAAGAGGGAGTAACTTGAAAGAAATTGATAAAATCAGTTCATCTAGTGTCTTTTTCCCCCCAATAAAGTGGAAAAGTAGGATTCAGAGACGGTAATTTACTGGATATAGAGAAAATTAATGACAGAACTAACACTCCAGTCTAGATTGTCTCCTAATCTGATGTGGTTTACAAAGTACTATCCTGTATCTCATGGCACTCATAGAAATCACCAGTTTCCATGATGGTGCTTCATTTGAGCAGATGCCAGTTTTCCAGTATTATAGAAATTGTCCACACAACTGCAAGTTTCAAGAAGAATTAGTTTACTCTATCAAGCTTAAGATTCAGAATAACAGCCCACTGCCTTCTGCTAGGTGGTATGTTGCTCCCACATGTTTTCTAATCCTATTTCATTTGTTTCTCTGTCTTAATCTAATCTCTGTACTTATCACCCTTAGGTCTGTCTTAACATCATTGCTTTCTAATTATCTCATTTCCATTGAACTTCTCCTTTACTGTTAGATGACTATTGGCTTATGTGTTTCCAGATTGATCCCAGTGTCTCACCATCTGCAAATTTGATTAATACACTGTTTACTCAGATCATCCCCATCATTAATAAGGATAGAAAAGAAAACAAATAGGCCTACACTGATGCTGTGCTGCCCCACTAGATGGCTACCCTCTTCTCCTGACACATCCATTCATCACAGTCCTTGGTTTCTGGCCCTGTGCAGCCAGTTTTCTATCTCTTTGACAATGCTCCTATCTGAGTCAACTTGAATTTATCTTAGAAGTAAGTTGTCAGAAGGTTGCTGTATCACATGCTTAACTCTAGTTGCATTATGATTACTTTATTGCTCACAGTTAATATAATGGAAATGTTTGATCATCTTAAAATCCTGTCTTTTAGGATTTATCTTTTCCTTCACCACACGCCACCTGTTTCAGAAATTGTATTTGCATTTTTTAAATTTTTGTGTATGTATATAAGCAGAAATATTTTAACTATCATATATGAGGATTATTCAGAGACTGATTAATTAGTGGGAAATACTTTCTTTTGATTTGTAAAACATACTGTTTCACCTCTTAATCTTTTTTATTATTACTTTGCTTTACATATATTTCTTCTTTGCATATATGATTATACCTCACTCCAAAAAGTTATTCCTTCATGAAAAAAGAAGGGAAACAAGAGTGAAAATTTAGAAAAAAAAGAAAACTTTTCAATAAAACTAAAAAAACGCTGACAAAGTATATAATGTTTTAAATCTATAACACCCTTTATCTAATGTGAGGAGAAAGTAAATTTGTTCATTCTATCTTGGGAAGAAAATTGGTCACAACAATTAATTTTCATTTGTTTCATTAGTTCTTATATTGTGTTCATTGTAGAGATTGTGTACTTCATTCTGTTCATTTCAATTAATTTCCCTTCATATGTCTTTCTATGATTTTCTTTTTCTTCAGAATAATTATTTATTTTTGTGCAATAATATTCCATTATATTATTATATCATACTCTGTTAAACTATTCTCAACTATTCTTTCCCTAGTTCCCCTTTATATCAATGCTTTTCTTCAAAGAGTACTGTCAGCATATATCTTGTTTATATGTAATTGTTTTGATCCTTTAGAGCAGAGACTGTTTCTTTTTGTTGTAGTCTTAGCACATCATACACAGCTGGTAGGCATTAAACCATTTTAAAATGCTAGTTGACTTATGCTGAAAACCAGTGTCTGTCTTAAATGCTTTGATGCATATAGTAACTTTCTATCTTTTACCATTTTAGCATATAGATCTAGCAGTGACATCCAGGACAAAATGTATAGCAAATTAAACATTTTGCATAAATACAAATTGCTTTCCAGAATTATTGGAACAGCTTCATCGACCAGAAAATAGTGACTATTCCTGTCTGTAATGAGAGATGTACATTGAATTGACCACTAAGAATGGAGTCAGGAAGACCTGCATATAAATTTAGTCTCATACATTTACTGTGTAACCTTGGATAAGTTGTTTAACTTCTGTCTGCCTCAGTTTCCTCATCTATAAAATGGGGATAATAACAGCACCTATCTCACAGGACCGTTATGAGGATTAAATGAGATTATAATTTTTACAATATCTAGCACACTATCTGACTATACCATATAGACTTTAGATTTTTTATTATTTTTCTAATACTTTGGAAACCTAAATGTGTAAATAATAATATTTATTATTATTATTAGGAAATAATTTTTTTAGGTTTTTGCAAGGCAAACAGGGTTAAGTGGCTTGCCCAAGGCCACACAGCTAGGTAATCATTAAGTGTCTGAGACCGGATTTGAATCCAGGTACTCCTGACTCCAGGGCTGGTGCTTTATCTACTACACCACCTAGCCACCCATATTTGGACATAATTTTAATCATTGCCATTGCATGTTGATTTTTGTATTGCACATGATTAATATGGAGAGACATGTTATTCAACCTGAGGTGAGGAGGCTTATAACAAAAAAAATGTTAGTTAGAGTCTTAGAGAATTTCCTGCAAAAAAGAAAAATCAAGTATTTTAAATAATTCCTGTTCATATGGTCAGTATGTATCAAATATAGAACTTGAATTCTGGTCTTCCTGATTTTGAAGTTCTCCACTATGCGATACTGATATTTTTTTCTTGTAAATACCATTTTATTTTTTCCAATTACATATAAAGATTGTTTTCAATATTCATTTTTGTAAGACTTTGATTTCCAAATTTTTTCTCCCTCCCACAACACAGCAAGTGATCTGATATAGGTTATACATGTGATATCTACAGGATACCTTTTTTATCTATATTGCTAATTTTATATTACTCTTTCGAGAAATGTTTACCAATATCATTGCACTGTTTATTCATTAGAGAGTGATTCAAAGTCTTACAAATATGTATTATTTCCCTGTATAGTTTGAATATCTATTATTTGATTCATAAGTATTTACTTTAAATCAATAACTTCCTTTCTAATGTTTGATTTTGTTCATTCAAAAATTTTTCATTTTTATACAATCAGAATTATTTTTCCCATCATTTTGATTGCCTGAGCTTTAGATATCTTTTCTTATTTATCATTGTGAAAGAGCACCAAACTTATTTTTATCATGTGACTTTTAATATTCAGATAATTGCAATTCTTTTAATTTTGCACAGTCATAATAGGAACTTTTTTTTTAATTAGACTAAGGTCACCATATCAAACTTCATAAAAATTAATAGATCTTCCTGAGATAAAAAAAACCTAAAGAATGACCAGAAAATCATTTTTTAAATGTGTATAATTGCAATTGTTTTACCTGCACTTAAAGTCAGAAGATCTAAGTTTGCTTATTGTTCTGTAGTTAACTGCCTATAACATCCATGATAGGTCACCTAAATTTTCTGAGTCTTATTTTCCTTTTTTTTTTATGTGAAACTCAAGGGATTTGACTAGGTTAACTCAAACATCTTTTTTAGCTTTTTGTTTATGATCCCATGACCTATATTGATGTGTTTATATAGAAAGAAGAAAAGCACATTCAAAGGATAATAAAATTAATGCAATTACTAATATTTTGAAATCTATTATCAAAAATTATGATGATAATATAACTTATGCTACTTCCAGTGTTATTCCTGCTAATATTATTATTAATACTATTAGCAATGATGGTGATGATGATGACTTTAATGAGATTAATGGTGGGAAGCAGCATATTACAATGGATGGAGAATAAACCTTGTAATCAGGAAGAAAAGAATTTAGGTCTATTTTTGACATACACTACCTATAAGTTTATCAGCAAGTCAATAGACTTTCAGTTCCCTAGGCCCACTTTCTAAGGACACACCTATAAACCAATTGATTCTATCAATGGATTTCAGTACCAGCTTAGGAAGGAGTTTCTATCAATGAAATAGAAAGAGAAAGAAAAAACAAAGAAAAGAAGAATGGGGGAGAATGATACTTTTGTTTATTTATATACTTTATAATTAATATACGAAAAATGAAGCATTTTTTCTGGTCCTAAGAACATGTTTTTGAGGTTGGTAATTTAAATAGTGTTATTCTCATTTCTAAAGAGACTCATTTTATTCTCATAGATAAATAATAACTCAATATTAAGTGCTTATTGGTCATACTAAAGTCTTTTTCATTTTATTCTAAGATTGTCTTGTTTGTTATTACAAGAAGACAAGAAAACACTTTTAATAGGAGCCTTCCTTCCATCCTATGAACTTTGTGATAATCCACCGTATGTTACTATTTTGGAAAACTCAGAGAAGGGATGAAAATATCTAAGTAGGCATATGTTTTTGTGAAAGTTTCAGAAAGTGTTTTTATTTTGACTTGTGTCTAAATTAGATTCCTAACAGCTGAATGAAATGTAAATGAGTTGTTGTACTCAGAGAAGATAGACACTTCAGAAAACATGGTATCAATCATCTTGGGAAGTTGCCTGACTTTATTATAAGGAGTGCATAATGGTTGGGGTATTCTTATTTGAACTACATGTTGAAAGATAGTAAGCCTGAGCCCAGGTATTCTCAACTCAATGATGGAGTAAACAGAGAAATACTACATTTTAAAACACTTTGTATTAGAGTTATCTATAAATATGATATCAATCACATGATCAGAATCAAATTGAGTACCTGTAACCCAAGAAAACATATTTATAAAACCCTTTAATACCTTAATGACAATGCTATAATAATAATGACCCCAAAATAGTTGTCCACAAAATTATCCTCATTTTTACATGTATGAGTAATTCTCATTTCATATATCTTTAGAGTTTTGCAAAATAATTTGAACACATTATTTACTTTTATCTTCACCAAAGGAGCATCAGAAAAGGTATGCTTTAGGAAGAGATAATTGAACTGAGACTGGGATGAACCTAGGGATTTCAAGAGTTGAAAGTAAGAAAGGAGGAAAATCCCTGGGTTAGGAGACAGTCTGTGAAAAGGCCAATAAATGGAAATAGAATATTGTATTTAAGGAATACCAAGTGGGCTTGTTTGATGAGAACCAGAAGACAGAATGCAAGAGTGAAAGATTCAAACTAGACTCTAAAAGATTTTAAATACCAAAAAATAAAGGAAAAACTTTAGACTTGATAGGTTCTAAGTTTTCTTTCAACTCTAAATCTTTTGAAGTCTTATGACTTTGTATTTTATTCTAGAAGTAAAAAGTAACTACTCAAGTTTTATAAGCAAGGGAGAGATATGGTTATATCAATGCTCTGAGACTATCACATTGGCTTCTATATGGAGCCTGGATTGGAGAAGATCAAGGCGAAATGCTAGATGGCCAATTGGGGCCATACTGCTCCAGTCAAGTAAGATTTAATTCAAACAGAATGGTTTTGATATGAATGGAGAAAAGGGAACACACATACACACACACACAAACCAGATATTATGGGGACAATCAACAATACATGGAAATTGTGTGAGATGGAAGTGAAAAAAATCATTTTGAATTATGCAAATTTTAGAATAGAATATGGTCGTATCCTTAATAGGAATATCAAAGATAGAATATGGGGATTGCTTTCTGAGGACCTACCTACCTAACTTGGAAGATTCTTATTGCCATTATGATAAGCACTTTGTGATTATTATGATTATTCATTTTGTCACTGGCAAACCTCAAAACAGAAAAAAAAATATATAAAAGGATCACCAATTCCACATGACTGCATTATACTGTTACAGATGTGATATAGAATAAGACAGGCAGTGTTAAGAATCACAGATTTTTGACACTATCTATAAATATTTACATAGCTATTGGGCTACTAAATGAGAGAGCTTTTTTCAGTGTCACTAAGTGGATACGAGATGAAAGGATCAAAATAATAATCTTAATATTCATATTGCATAATAAAACAGAAGGAAAAACATATGTAGTAGTTAAATGAAAGAATAGCTGATAAATATGCATAGTAAGCTAAATAATTATAGCAGTAGGGGAGGCTGGGCATGGGTAGAGCCAAAATGGCAGCGGGAGGCGAGTCTCTTTTAGTTGATCCCTCCAAAATATTTGAAAAATCTTAAAATTATATCTCTAAATTTTTGAGAGACAGAACTCACAGAAAGATCCAGTGGGGCAATTCTCCAGTCCAAGGTAACCAGGAAAATAGTCGAAAAAAGTTCCATGTGATGAGAGGGGCAGTCCTGCCAGAGTGAAGAAAATTCACCTCCAGGGAACAGCCCCAGGGTTCCTGGGAGCCTTGGCTTCCAGCAGCAGAAATAGTTTCCTGACCTGCACACAAGGGAGCACCAAGCACAACTTAGAGGATCAGCAGGGAGACTTCTTCTAGAATGAGTGCAAAGCCAATGTATTCAGTGTGGTTGTGGTATTGAGAGCAGCTGCAGCAGCACAGATCCAAGAAATAAAGCAGGTCTGTGGAATCACCCAGCAGGAGCCTCCAGGCAGTTGCACTGTGAGTGCTGAGCCCACCCAAAGTTAAGGGAGAGGAAGGAGAATTCCAAGGTGTGTCCTTTGTCCGTGGAACAGGACGCTGGGGCCCTAACCACAGAGGGCTGAACTTGTGGTCATCCACAGACCAGGAGAGCAGTCAGAGCTTCACACACTAAAGTCCTTGTGGGGGTGTCACAATAAAACTCAAAAGCTCATGAAGTACTTCAAAACCAGGCACAGGCTGGGGAAATGAGTAAACAGAAAAGAAAAGGAACCAGACCATTGACAATTATTTTGTTTATGATCCCAGAGAAGATCAAATTACTCAATCTGAAGAAGAGAAAGTCAAGGCTTTTGCATCTAAAGAGACCAAGAAATATAGAAGTTGGGCTCAGGCTATGATAGAGGTCAAAAATAATTTTGAAAATCAAATAAGGAAGATAGAAGAAACAATGGGAAAAGAAATGAGAGAGATGCAGGAAAAGCATGAAAATGAAGACAGAACCTTAGTCAAAGAAATCCAAAAATGTGCTGAAGAAAATAACATGCTAAAAACCAGCTTAGGACAAATAGATAAAACAGATCAAAAAGCTATTGAGGAGAAGAATGTTTTAAAAAGCAGAACTAGTCAGATGGAAGTGGAGCTAAGAAAGCTCTCTGAGGAAAATAAATCCTTCAGATGTAGAATAGAGTTAAAGGAAGCTGATGACTTTGTGAGAAATGAAGCCATAATAGTTCAACACCAAAAGAATAAAAAGTTAGAAGAAATTGTGAAATATCTCATTAAAATGATCTAGAAAACAGATTCAGGAAAGATAATTTCAAAATTATTGGGATCCCTGAAAGTCATGATCAAGCAAAAAGCTTTGACATAATTTTTAAAGAATTCCTACAGGAATATTGCCCTGATATCCTACAAGCAGAGTGTAAAATAGAAATTGAGAGAATCTGCCAACCTCCCCCAGAAAGAGATCCCTCAGAAAAACCCAGGAATATCATAGCCAAGTTCCAGAACTCCCAAGTCAAAAAGAAAATATTGCAAGCAGCCAGAATTACACGATTCAAATATTGTGGAGCTGAAGTCAAGATCACACAGGACTTATCAGCAACTACATTAAGGGCTTGTAGAGCTTGGACATAATATTCCATAAGGCAAAAGATCTTGGAATGCAACTGAGAATCAACTACGCAGCAGAACTGAACATCATCTTCCAGGGGGAAAAAGATGGACTTTCAATGAAGCAGGGGTAATTCAAATGTTCCTGTTGAAATAACCAGAGCTGAACAGAAAGTTTCACCTTCAAGTACAGGATTCAGGTGAAGCCTAGAGAATGGAGGGCAAATTATGAGGCTTAATGATGATGAATTGCATGTATCCTTGCATGGAAAAATGATACTGATAATACTCATATAAACCTTCTCATTTAATAGAGCAGGTATAAGGAGCTTTTTAAAATGAAGCATAGGAGAGAGCTGAATATGAAGATATAATATATGGTATAAATGGAGTCAGTGGCTGAAAGGGAAATGTACTAGGAGTAAGAGAAAGAAGAGGTGGAACAGGCTAAGATATTTAATATAAAAGATTTTGTTTTGCAATGTGCTTTTGCAATGATATGGAAGGGGGACGGCTAGAGGGAATGAGGGAAACTTCATTCTCATCAGAAATGGCTCAAAGAGGAAAGCATACACACTCAATAAGGTATAGACATTTAGAGAAACAAAGGAGAGAAGTGGGACAGGCAGAGGGGGGTGTGGGTGATAGAAGAGAGTGTAGATCAAAGGAGAGAATAATCAGATATAACACATTTCCTTTTTTTACTTTTTACAAGCTGCTGGGATTCAGTAGCCTGTCCAGGACTACAAGGCCAGGTGGTTGCTAGGTCTCTGGGGTAGAATATGGACTTGGGTCCTCTTAGCCCCAGGGCTGGTACTCTGTCCACTGTGCCTCTCAGCTACCCTACAGCACATTTTACAAGAGGGAAAGAGTGAAAGGAGAGAGAAGCTATAATATATAGTAGTGGGGAGGATTGAATGGAGGGGCTTTACAATCAGCAACAGCAACTTTTAAAAAATATGGAAATAACTTCTGTGATGGGCTTATGAGAAAAGAAGTAATCCACCGGAGACAGAACTGATGGTATCAGAACACAGACTGAAACACATTTTTTCTCTTTCTTTTACTTCATTTCACATGAGGTCTAATATTTTTGTGGGGGAGGGGGTAATATGTTTACACTTAAACAATAATATTTTAGTAATATGTAAGTAAAAAGTATAAGGAAAAAAAAGCAGAAAAAATAATTATAGCACTGAATCTTTTTCTGTGCCCATAGGCTATAAGAAAACATTTCACAGGTTTGATTGTTTCGTATTACAGTGCTCAGAATATTTGCTAAAAAGGCTATTATGAAACTAATTATAGTTAATTCCATATCACTCTCTATAGAGGTTGAAAAGGTTGAAAAATTACATGGAGACGTCAAGATGTTCCAAATCAAACAAACTTAAAATGTAATACTAAAAGTCTTCAAAAAAAGCAAAGATAAGGATAGGTGATGATAGTCAGAAATCTATCATAAAACAACTATCCAACAAAAGTAACAAGAAAAGTAGAAGAACCACCATAAGAATAATCATAATTCCTAAGACCTTATGTAATGAACACTTTCTTCAAGGGAACATCTGATAGTTATTGAATATAGCAAGGAAGAAATAATATTATATACACTGTTAGTTAACCCACTGGATTTGGAATTGCAGAATTGGAGATTTTTTAATTGAATTCAGGAAGATCTAATTTGAATCCTGGCTCCAAAACATATGGACAATGAAAATGTGGTTAAAGCCATAAACTTTCATAAGCCAAGGTTCACCAACTGTAATATGGGAATAATAACAGCAACGATTTCAGTATTGTGAAGATATAATTAAATATGTTGAGCATTAAGCAAATGTCAAATTCCTATATAAATGGTAGTCATTATTGTTATTACTGGTTCTAGAAGATTAGTTATATTTTGATAGATAAATTATTTATTACTAATGTGGGAATAATTCAACTATGTATAGATTGCCACCTTGTTAGTACAAAGACTATAAGATCAAGAAAAATGAGGAACAAAAGCATACTGAGTAGTAATTTAAATTTTTAAAGACTCAATTCTGACCTATTAAAATGTTATCAGTAATGAAAACATGGATAAAGCATAGAAGAAAGGACAGATGTAGCAAATATTAGTTACATAGGTAAGATTAATCAATATAAATTAGGAAAATGAGGAATATAAGTGCCCAAAAGATGCTTTTGATATTTTCAGAGAGAAGAGACATACATACAAACATACATAGAGTAGAGTGAACAGTCTAAATAAATACTGATTTAGAATACAAATTCATTTGCAATAAGCACTTAAGGAGGAGGAAGATAAAAGTTTATAAATAGTATTGTTTAATGAAGCAGAGAGAAGTCACAGAGGATGAAAGCAGTAGCCAGAGGCATTAAGAAGAAATAACTTAAAGAAGTAGCACTTGAACAGGATTTTGAATGAATTTAGGGATGTCAATAGGTGACAATTAAAAAAGGATAGGAAATGAGAAAGGAGGTATTGTGTGCAAAGAACAGTAACAGGTCAATATCAGCAAATCAAATACCATAGGGAAGAGGCTACAGTATAAAAATGGAGAGAAAGTGACAGTTTATATAGGATATTAAATGCTAAACAAATGATAATATATTTTCATTCTGGAGGTCATAATAAGTTATCTGAGTGTGTTTAATAGGGAAGCTACATGATCAAACTACCACTTTGGGAAAATCACTTTGCCATCTGAGTGGAGGAGGATGTGTGTGTGTGTGTGTGTGTGTTCAAAAAAGGATCAAATTTCCCAATTGATAAATGATCAAAGGATACGAACAGACAGTTTTCAAATGAAGATATTAAAGTTATATATAATCACATGATAAAATGCTGCAAATAACTATTGATTAGAGAAATGCAAATTAAAACAGCAATGAGGTATCATCTCATACCTATTAGATTACTCAAGATGAGAAAAAGGGAAGATGATCAATGTTGTAGGGGATGTAGGAGGACTGGGACATTGTTACAATGCTGGTAGTGTTGTGAATGGAGCCATACTTTCTGGAGAACAAGATAGCACTATGCCCAAAGAGCAATCAAACCATTCATATCCTTTCACCCAGCAATTCTAATTCTAGGACTATATCTAGAAGAAATTGTAAAAAATGGGAAAAGTCAAAAAATGGGAAAAGTCCTACATGTTCCAAATTATTCATAGCAGCATTTTGTAGTGGCAAAGAATTAGAAATAGAGGGGATGTCCATCAATTGAGGAATGGCTAAATAAGTTATGGTACATGAATACTATGGAATACTATTGTTCTATAAGAAACAAAACATAAATGTTTGGACTCTAGAGAATCATGGAGTGACTTAAAGGGTCTGATGCTGAACAAGGGTTGTAAAACCAAGAGAACAATGTACATATCAACATTATTAGATGAACAACCTTGATGGAAGCAGTTCCTCCCAATAGTCCAGAGAGCTAGGACAACTATATTTGACTGGTTATGGACTATATTATCCCCAACTAGATGAAGAAAAACAAAACACAAAAAAACCACAAATAACAATCCTTCAGAATCTAATGTACACTTTATAAAAAATTATCTCTGATGTATCTCTTTCCCTTAATCCTAATTCCTAATACCAAAAATTCACTTATTATAAATAAGTTTTACTAAACATGTATGTAAAATGCTATCTTCACTCTTCCCTGCTGAGGGGAGGAGGATGTGAAGGGAGGGTAGAGGGAAATCTTGTAACTTGGAAATATGCATGCAAAAATGGATGAAAATAAATAAATAAAATTTTAAAAGGATGAAAACTAATTTTCTATATAATATTCCATGAATATTTGAATACAGTTATGATTTTCCCCCTTCCTCCAAAAAGCTTCATTTATTCAAACTAAACTTTCACTTTTCTTTCTCATATGCATATGGTTTGATCTTTATAACACAGTCATTCTGGTCATCTTTCTTAGAATGGTCTCCAATTTATTAACATCTTTTCAAAAACCATGGCATCCAAAACTGAACTGAGTACATGATAATGGCAGAATAATGATAGAGTATCTTCTCTATTATCATATATTCTTTACTTCTGAAAGCAGCCTAAAATAAACTTAATATTGTTGACATATCATGCTGTGACTTCTAGTTAGGTAAGTCATCTTTTGCTATCCAGATTCTTAACTAAATTTTTAGCTATGCCTTCAACAATTTCAATGTGCATGTTTTTTGTGCTACTTAATGTAACTCAATTATATCTGAAGCACTTCTCTGGAAAGTGATTTAGAAGTACTAATCACTTGTTAGATGTGCGATATAATCTGTCCTCAATCTGAATAACTGTACTATGGTCTCATATACATCTATCTAGATATTCCAAAATAACAGTATATTAGACTTTGTGTTTTGATAATATCTAGGCAAATAATATCAATAGAATTTCCCTAATCTTATCAGTCATCAACTTATCATAAAAAATATAATGTTTATTTAGCATAATATCACTTCCATGAATATATACTGACTCTTGAAAATACCTAGAGGCATCACTTAAAAATGTGTTATAGAATTTATTCATGAATCAATAAGATCTCATTGTTTGCATGCTTGATTCTTACTACACAAACTTTAAACAAATATGTTTAAAAGTTATCATTAGCAAACTTATTTAAAGATAAAATAAACACTGTATGACTATATATATATACATATGTCTATATACAAATTCATATATACATATCTGTATGTAAGCTTATTTACAGATGTATATACTGTTATATAATATATTCTGTTATATTACATATATGATTATATATATATATATATATTTAATATTATACATGTACTGTTGTATAATATATAAAGTATATGTATCATGCAAACATAAATGTATATGCATTGAAATACATATAAACATACATGTGAACAAATTATTTACTTAAATTTTGTCAGCTTCAAAAATCATGGCTTATCCATGACAGATTATTTTTTCCTAACAATTTAAATTCTCTTGATTTTGTACTTAGGATTTCTTAATAAAATCAACACATTTATGAAACTTGTCTTTCAGTATTGTTCTATTCTCCAAAATTCATCCTGAGTTTTACCTGTTCTTCTTCAGATTATTTCTATGTGCCTTTTGAAATACAAATATGCCAGTAAGGTTCTTGTTTCTCTCCTTCAATCTTTCTATACAACTCCCCCATTTCCTCCTTATAAGAATAATTTCATGTCATTAGAATTTCACTCTTGAAAGACTTCCATTAGTTCTAGGTTGACTCCCTAGTAGAGTGTTAGTCCATAGAATGATACTTGTCCTTTCTCTGAACTCTTGAGAATCTATTCTAAAATAACAGCATATGTCAGAGTGTACCCAGCTTTTGTCGATTTTGCAATCACATCACACATTCTAATGTGGCAATGTCCATGTCACTTCAAGGTTCCCATTATTTCTCACACAGCAACTGGCTCCTTCCCTTTATTCAGAATCAGACCAAGAATAGTAACCCACTGTCTGACCTTCCCCCAAATTCTGAAAGATAGTGTTATATAGTCCAAATTCTAGTATCTTCTCATTTCTTTTAATCAAAAAGAAATCTATCAAATGTTTGGATAAATGAAAATCTCAATCACTACTAAATCTCTTTGTAAGAGATACCTTTTTTACTTCGTAACTTTTTTTTTCCTGTCTCAGCGCTTTATGTTTTCTGTTCCTCCTGTATTTCACCTTCACCTATCACTTTACCCCTTCTGGGTCCTGAATTTCATCACATGAGAGTACCTGCCTAATATGTAATTTAGTCCTTCAAATACAAAGAGTGTAGGAATTTGGAGAAGGGTTGAGTCTATGAGATCCAGATTTAATGGAGGAGCTAAATGGGGAAAATTTGCCTTAAATGATGTCAAATGTTTTTATGTTCTTGAGGCAATGAAATCTACCAGGGCAGGAAAAGAAGGTTGAGATTCAGAATTAATTAAAAATAATTGATTTTTATAGGTAAAAGACATGGGATAAAGTTATGTCTGTATGCATGTATGTACATTTGCATGCAGGATTGTGTATGTGTGTGAGAGAAACAAAGACAGATAAAGCAAGGAGAGAGGGAGACATGGACAGAGAGATACACATAGGGAGAGAAATGTAGTTTGAAGGGGAGATCTCCCTCCTAGGGAAACAAATTTAATCCTAACGACACAGGCAGTTGAAAATCTAGACTTTCAAGTTGAGGTTTGAAAAAAATGATAGCTGTGTTTAAACATAATTCTAAATGATGGAGAAAGTGTAATCCTACAAATGAAAAGATTCGAGAACTTCTAGCTCTGCAAAATAGTTTTAAGACAATTAGCTGACTTTTTGGAACTGGGAGGGACTTTAAATATCTTCTTAACTCATAACACTTTTATCTTTTAGATAAAATAAATGTAATTCAAAGAATTACATTGAAATCTCCAATCTCACTTTGTTAGGAAGTAGCAAAGTTAGGATGATGCCACAAAAAAGAGCAAGAGTTCTAAAGTAAGAAGCCCTCAGTTCAAATTCAAAGTTTTAATTTGTTACTTTGGAAAATTCTGGGAATTTTATTTATGTCCCTACATATCCAATCTTCTAATTTTTAAACAAAGTGGATAGGACCAAAGAACTCTGAACTCCTTTCTAATGGTTTGTCCTTTGTATCTGAGAACCCAGGCCCTCTAAGGAAAAATTTACTTTACTTTTCAAAATGCTCATGTAGTGCTTATTTGAATTCCCTGTTAGACCTAGAACTATTATCTCCCACTCTGGGCCACTCTGAAGGTAGCCAAATGATCAATGGATAGGACACCAGATCTGAAGTAAGAATATGAGTTTAAATATGCTTATTAGATGCATGATCCTAGCAAACCATTTAACTCCTATCTCCCTTGGTTTCCTCATCTGTAAAATGTGAATAATAATAGTATTTACCTCCCAAGGTTATTTCCACAATCACATATATTATGTTTTTAAAGCAATCAACATAGATCTTGGCACATAGTAGACGCTTCAAATGCTAATTTCCTTCCTTCCTTCCTTCTTCCTCTCTCTTTATTTCTTCCTTCTTCCTTCCCTTCTTCCTCTCTCCCTCCCTCTGTCCTCCTCTTTTCATTGCACTCTATGCAACTTCTGAAGCTGAGACACAACAAATTTTGGATCGATTCTCTGCACCCAGGTGCTCCATCAGCCAGCACCACACCATCCATATGTGGAACTATTGATTACTGCAAAGTTTTAAGTACTCTGGACAAATTCACTTCCCTTGGCATTGCCAGAGCTATCTCAGTATTTGGGAAGCTCCAAAAGAAAATGTTGGAGAGAAAAGGTATTAGACTGACTATCAAACTGAAGGTCTACAGAGTCATTGTGCTGACCTCATTGCTATATGCCAGGTTTTTTTTTAAGGAACTGAATCACTTCTATTTAATTGTCTTAGGAAGAGTCTGAAGATTACCTGGCAGGAAAAGATACTAGACACTGTAGTCCTTTCTTAAGCTAAACTGCCTAGCACAACATTACTACAGAGAGAGCAAATTATGATGTGTTTGGCACATTAGAATTCCAGAAGAATGCTTGCCAAAAATCTATTTTATGGAAAACTCACACAAGGCAAGTGCTCACAAGGGAGTCAGAAGAAATGATATTGAGACACCCTGAATGTCTCATTGAAGAACTTTAGACCTGATTGTACACCATGGGAGACACTGGCACAGGACCACCCAGCAGGATGTGCCCTCAACAGTGAGGGACTGTGCTTTATGAGGAAGACAGAATTGAGACAACTCAAAGGAAAAGTGTCATACATAAGTTTAGAGTACCCACCCCAGGTGTTCACATGGACTGTTTGTGCCTGACTTGTGGTAGAATATTGCAAACTCATATTGGGCTGATCAGCCATAGTAGGACATAGTGATACTAGTTTGAGCTTCTTCAATAACCATAAGAAAGAACAAGAATCAACCAATCCTCCTTCTCTCTCTTTCCTTTCTCTCTTCCTTCCTCCTTCTTGCCTTCTTTCCTTTCTTCCTTTCTCTCCTCCTCCTTCCTTCTTCTCTCCTTTCCTCCTCTCTACTTCTTTCCTTCCTTGTTCCTCCCTTTCTCCTTTCCTTCCTTCTCTAACTTCAAGATTTGGTTCAATCACCACCTGCTTCATAAAGCCTCTCTTGATCTCTATCCCCTCCTATCACACAAATAACCCAAGTTTCTTATGGTCGCTTTTCTAAGACTTCTTGAATCAATGTATTCATTTTATGTCATTCAATGTCTTATTGTTTGTTTTTCATTATTGAAGAAGACCACGACATCAGGGAGGCGATGCCATGACATGCATGGGAACTAGATTTGAGTGAAGGGGGCTGCACTAAGTTACCAGCCTCACTTTCTCCAGAGCTATATGGGTCAAGTGACCAAATATGAATTGGTATGACTGGAGATGACGCCAGATTTGAGGAAATCAGAGTTAAGTGACTTGCCCAGAGTCACAGATTTAGTAAGTATCCAGTGTTCAAATTTGACCTCAGACAGAAAGCTTACTAAGGGAAGGAGGGCCGGAAAAACAATGCAATGAGCAAGGCATTCAACTCAGAAACCTGTCTAGATATATTTTTTAATGATGATGTCTGAAACGTCTAATTCTAAATTCCTTATGATGGAATCTATTCTTTGTTGGTATTTCACTATTCAGCTTGAAAAGGTACTGAGTACTGGATTACCAAGAAAGTAAGAAATGAACACTTATGAGGTCTCTACTAATATTCTATATGAAATGAAATCTCAGGTCCAACTCCTTTATTTTTCTATTATTTTCTATTACTTGCTAAATGGTAGTGATATAAAGACAAAAATGAATCAAACCTTTTCTAGAGGAATTGGTGTTCTATTGGGTGAGGAAACATACATATATAAGTCTTTGAATACAAATATAGTGTTTCTGTTGATGCTGCTGTTGTTGTTATTTTGGGAACAGCTATGTGGTACAGTAGATAGAGCATTAGTGCTGGAGTCAGGAGATTTGTATACTAATCATGATAACCGATGATGCAATGAACCTTTATGATTAATATGGAAATATGTTAAACATGATTTTAGATACAATACCTATATAAGATTATTTGCTGCCATGGGAGCATGGAGGGAAGGGTCTTAGAAAATTGCAGAAGTAGGGGGCGGCTAGGTGGCACAGTGGATTAGAGCATCAGTCCTGGAGTCAAGAGTACCTAAGTTCAAATCCAACTTCAGACACTTAAAAATTACCTAGCTGTGTGTCCTTGGGCAAGCCACTTAACCACATTGTCTTGCAAAAACCTAAAAAAAAGAAAAAGAAAAAAAAGAAAATTGCAGAAGTCAAAAACTTGCCAAAGGATGAATGTTGAAACTATCTTTACATGTATTTGGAAAAACAATTAAAATTAAATTTAAAAGAATAGAGGGAATAATTACATCCTCTCAATCTAGGATTCTCCAAATAGGACTAGGGAAGGATTGTGCCTTATCAGGTCAACTTGAAACTGGTCTTCCACTAGCCCTTCTTTGTGTTTCCTTACACAGTTCCAGGTGTTTGAATAACAGTTTTCAGATGGACATATTTAGACTTGAAAGTGATCTTGTCAGTTTGAGAGGATGTCTATAGGATGAAAATTTTTACCATTAAGGGAACTTCACAAGAAATGACCACATTGGAAGAACCCAAGAATTGGCCTAGAAAGTCGGAAATCATGAATATTAATGAACCAAAGTGAAGTTTTATGATGTCTGTAGATGTATTCCATGTGTTATGTTATGTTATGTTATGTTTTGATGAGGTTTCATGTTGAATATATGAGGAAAATAGCCATAATTATGAAGTTATTTATTAAATAATATTTTATTTTCTTTTGACTTTTTGTCAATGCACCCTTGAGGCTGTGGTGTTTAACATTTATTTTATATGTAATAAATAAATAATTTCTCTTACCTGTTTCAAGTTTAATGCTGAGAACATTTTTACTCCATTCTAAGGGACAGCTTAATCATAAAATAAAATACATGTTTTAAAAATTTTCCTCTGGGGAATCAAGATGAAAGAGATAAAACTGAAAAATTTGTTAAGGGAATTTAATTCTCTTATTAGAGGTCGGGCTACCTCAGGACTGATCTCAAACCAGAGTAGATTGGCACTGTGATGGAGAGGGAATATAATTGTACCTCAGTCCCTTGGGTCCAATAGCAGATTTTTATTGTTTTTTAAGTATAGTTAATTTTCTGTAGAGTTTTTGCAAATATTGAAATAATCTAAACAAGTAATTTAACAATATTAATCAATTATCAAAAATTCTTCTAATAATTTCATATTACAGAAATTTATTTTCATTAAAAATATTGCCAATACCCTCTTAATAATGATAATGATAATAATGATGATGATGATGATGATGATAACAATAATATAGCTAGATTTTCAAAATGCTTCATAATTTACAACGCATTTTACATATACACTTCCTTTGACACAATATACGTAGGGTCAATTTTTTATGAGAAAATGAACAGTTTTTGATATGCTTCCCATGTAGACTTGGGGATACAAACAAGCATTCTCTAAATCTTTCCATTCTACTATCTTTTTAGTAAAGTTGAACTTATTTTTAATTGACTATGGAGCTGAAACACGTGTTCATTAAGAAGACAATAGTCAGCAAAGGCCTGTCCCTTTCTTGGTCTTCTTGTCTGGCTACTTTATGAGTTAGAAACAATGATGTAAAGGGGAGAGGTTTCAGGGCTTCCCTAAAAGTGTCATTTGAATACTACTTTAGTGTTCCTCTTGGTGCTTTTCCTATTCTGTTTCAAATGAAGGAAAATGCTGATGTCTAGGACCATTTTAGCTTCAAAATCTTAGGAGAGTAAACCATCAGAGGGTCTAGAATTGGAG
The DNA here is from genome assembly GCF_037893015.1 of Macrotis lagotis. Lineage (NCBI taxonomy): Eukaryota > Metazoa > Chordata > Mammalia > Peramelemorphia > Peramelidae > Macrotis > Macrotis lagotis. Next base: position 73,872,871 of record NC_133658.1, on the reverse strand, counting down.
TATACGTTTGAATGTGGGTCAACCAGTAGCACATTAAGGCTAGGAGGAATTGTGTACATATAAATAGACATATATAATTATGTATATATATATATATATATATATATATTTACTGAGGATACACACACACCCACACCAACATATACTGATGATAAGCCTCAGAGACAAACTTATTCAACTATTTGATCACTTTTACATATGATCATATTTGGACCACTGCTAAGGAGAAACTTCATAAGCTCAAGTTCATTTATCTGAAAGACAGAAGTGAAAAGTAAAGTATTTACCTCCACAGGTATTTAACGGAAGACATGGAAAATGCTTGTGCTTCTGTTCTTGTGGTATCTTTAAAATAACATCCTTCTAAAAAAGTTGATCAATGCTAATTAGTTACAATATAAGCTTTGGGCACTAGTAGCTAGCAGTGGTGTGGAGGGGAAAAACAGAAAATGGGCTTGAGGGGCAGCTAGGTGGCACAGTGGCTAGAGCACCGGCCCTGGAGTAGGGAGTACATGGGTTCAAATCCAGCCTCAGACACTTAATCATTACCTAACTGTGTGGCCTTGGGCAAGCCACTTAACCTACAAAAAAAAGAAAGAAAATGGACTTGAGATGATGACATTAGAGAAAAGATTACTGCTTACCCCACAGAATCATTTCTAGCACCCGGAGGACTATTATAGTCATCCTAGCTCTGAAGAGAAGTACAGAGTGTTTACTACAGCTTTAAGTTATATTAGTACAAGATTATTATTCCCATTTATAAATGAAGAAATTGATATCAAAAAAGGAAATGATATAGCTATATCTGCATGCCAATGTATAATAGAAAATTTCTATCTGTACAGATATCAAACCATTATATAATTATATCTACATTTATTATTATATTCTTATATGTACACATATACATAGCATATATGTACCTTTGTACATATATGTGTTTGTATATACACACACAAAGTCTAATATTTCTGTGTTCTAGAGGATGCATAGAAAGTTATCATTAACTGATACAGTTTATCCTCTGAGTTTTGTCAATTATTTTTTACCACTAATACATTTTTTCCATAGATTTTAACCCTAAGTATCCTTTTGTAAAGAAAGTTAAAAAGTAGAAAATGATTTAGTCATATTCTTTCTGATGGATAAAAATATTATTTCTAACAGTTGTTATCATTTGGTGCTAGATAAGAGTATGGTCATTTAACTGAGATGCAGTTATATACCAATAAACAAAGGCAGGGTTCCTATGGGAGTTTTAGTTTTGAATTCCTGACTTTAATGGAGCAACATCTTAAGCCTAATACTGCATGCTTACAACGTTTTTTTAATTTAATGCATATTCTATTTATCTGGTAACATAAGCACTTCAATAATCAATCCCATTTAGCATAGTGAAGAGATGTGAGTAATTCCATTACTTATTCATGATTAAAGAGCACAAGGATGAAGTACATTTTTTTATAAAGTTTGGGTTTGATTGTTTTTAGAGGCATTATCACTGAATTGGTTTCATGAACACATTATAATTTATACTTCTGTATCCTGTGAAGAAGCAAGGAAACCTTGAGGAAAGACCTTGGTGTCTATGATATTTTTCTTTTGGTCACCGTCTTCTCTACAGGGTACAAATATTCCCAGCTAAAGATGAAAGCAATAGCTAGTGATCACTTTCCGGTGTTTTAATGCATTTTCCAGAAGACAGAATTATTAGATATGTGTGTATAATACATATACATACAATATGTTCAATACAGATCATTTTGTTCAAACATTATAACATGCAAAATTCATATATTTAATGTACAGAATGTTTTTTTTAATTTTTAATTTTAATTTTTTAACAAGTGCTACCAGAAAATACATTAGGTGACACTATGGGAAACTTACTGGACCTGGGGAGAAAATATCTTAGTTCAAATTTGGTTTTATTCACTCCTTAGCTATTTGACCCTGGAAAAATTACTTAAACTTTGCTTGTCTCAGTTTCCTTATCTATAAAATGCATAATAATTGCATCTATTCCTCTATGAGAGTTGTTGCAAGGACATAATGAGATCATAATGTGCTTGCAAAGCTTAAAGTGCTTTACAAATGTTTACAGAATTGTTCTTTTAACGTCATTCATCGGTTTTGCTTCTCTGAAGAGAATTTACAAGGATGACGATAATAGCCTAAATAATGTTTTAGTTATCAAATATTTTACACGTACTGTCTTCTTTCCTCTCTTTTCCATTTGTATTTCTACCCAGATTTTGAAGTCTAAAGTAAAATTGAACTCTTCTGGGAAACTTTCCATGATCTTTTCTCTCAGTTTACAAGACAGGACTCTACAGAGCCCTTTGTTTACCCTCTCTGTGGAAGGTATAGTGGCATAGTGCTGCACTTGGAGTCAGGGTTCCTATTCTTGTGCCATAGTGGGCAGGTTTTTTAACATCCCTGTGCATGTTTGTTTGTTTGTTTTTTAACTTTCCTCAATTCTAAACAGAATGACCTCTGAGGTCTCTTTTAGAAAATCAGTGATCCTGTGAATACAAAAATGTATTCAAAATATTCATGATATATTTTCTTCCCTCTCTGAAAAGAAGACTAGGTAACCTCTAAATATCTCAGATATTTATTATTTGTGTAATCCCAGGTGAATCTCTTAAACTCTCTTTGATTCTTAGTTCCTTAGTCTATAAAATGAGAATCCAAATATCACCTGTCTAAGGATGTTAACTTGTGAGAATCACGTGAGATAATTATATAAAGCATTGTGCAAATGACAAAGCACTATAAAAAGGTGAGCTGCTATTCTTTTTTTTTTAATGAAGAACTTTAGAGAGATTTTATTTGCTTTAAATTTTACAATTTTTTCCCTAATCTTGCTTCCCTCCTCCTACCCCCCACCGAAGGCAGTCTGTTAGTCTTTACATTGTTTTCATGGTATGCATTGATCTAATTTGAATGTGATGAGAGAGAAATCATATTCTTAAGAAACATAAAGTATGAGATATAGCAAAATTACATAATAAGATAACATTTTTAATTAAAAGTAATAGTCTTCAGTCTTTGCTTAAACTCTACAATTCTTTCTTTGAATACAGATAGTAATCTCTAATACAGATACTCCAAAATTGTGCCTGATTGTTGCACTTTTGGGAGCTGCTATTCTTGATATCAGTTTGTTTCAAAACAGAAGTAGCTAGATGGTACAGGGGATAGGGCTCTGTGTCTGGTGTCAGGAAGAACTGAGCTCAAAAATGGCTATATGGCTAAGTGAGTCACTTAACCTGTTTGACTCTGTTTGCTCATCTGTAAAATGCATGATAATTTAAAAAAAAAACCTACATGATAAAGTCTTTGTGAGAATTAAATGAGATAATAATTATAAAGTGTTTAAAACAGAGTCGAGAACATAGTAAACACTATATAAATGCTAGCCATTATTCACTTATTTACTTCATTTATTCATTCATTTATTTCTACTCCTTAGCCTATTGGTATTAATAGAACTTATTCCAACTTTTAATCTTTCCTAGTACTAAAAACAATAGGAGCTGAGTGTCTATTTGATGACCTGAATTATCACATTACAGTTTTTTTTTAGTAGGACAATGGGGTTAAATGATTTGTTCAAGATCACATAACTAAATAAGTAGCCACAGTCTGAGGCTGGATATGAACTCAAGTTTCACTCTCTCCAGGGCTGGTGCTCTATCCTAGCTGTCCCACCTGGCTACTCCCACATTATATCTTTATAATAGGCTTTTTAGGGAAATCATTTATACATTATTACTTACATTTTATAGATGAAGGAATAAAAATGTCAGTAAGGTTAAAGGATTTTTCAAGATCACATTGATGAGTGATCAAGTCAGTTATTGCATGCAAATGTTTTAGATTCCAGTCTTTATGTCCTAATCACTATAATATGCATTATCCCATGAGCATATGTGACTAGTATATGACGATTTTGTGTATATGAAGTATATATGCATATATGTGTGCAATACATATTTAAAAACTGTAAATATTTTTTCTCATCTGATCTTATTTTTCTTTTAAGAAATTGAAACTTAGAATGACATTTTAAAAAGAATTATAAAATCATTCTTCTTCTTCTTTCTCCCTTTGGGCAATTCTATTACTCTATCTGAGACTTACTTTCTTAGTGCTTTAAAGTGGGAATTATACTTGATTATCTTTCACAGAATGACCATGGGGAAAATATACCATATAACCTAAGTTTCTATAGCAATTGGGTTATTATTATTATTATTATTATTATCATTATTATTATTATCATTATTATTAATTATTCCAAATGTTAAATATGTGCACTTGAGACATAATTATAAAGAATTGACTCTGCTCTTGTTAACCACTTACTAATTATTATAAAATCCCTGCATATCCTGTGACTCTTCAGATGATTGCAGATCTAGATCTATGTGTACATTTATTTTTAAGCACCATCAATTATCTGTAGCATGGAGACATATGGTATTCCAGGTGTAAACTTCCCCAGAAAACCATTTAGGCAGCTGAGTTCCCACCTGGTTCTGCAATTCTATTTTCTTCCCTAAAATGGACCACTTGTAAATGCTCTGACGGAAGTTTTTGTTAATATGGCCCTACGGGATAATCACGGGTGTTTGGAAATGTGGAAGTAGAGAATTATGGATGCTAATGCACTAGATGGAATTAAATTTAATAAAAATAAATTCAATCCACTTAAAATATGAAGTTTCTGCTCTATACAAAGTAATCTATCAGTTGCCCCTGCCAACAAGTAGCTTATATTAAGGTACTACCAGATGTAAATAAGTTGTGGTGTTCAATTCTGTCTTAATCTTCATGACCCCATTTGAGTTTTCTTGGTAGAACTACTGAAGTGCATTGTCATTTCCTTCCCTTGCTCATTTTTACAGAAGAGAAAATTGAGGTGACTAAGTAAAAGTGACTTGCCCATGGTCAAAAAGCTGAATAAGTGCCTGAGGCCAGATTAATTCAGAAGATGAGATTTCTTGACTCCATATCTGGTATTCTATCCACATAGCTTCAGCAAATAAATAAAGTTTTGTGTGTGTGTGTGTGTGTGTGTGTGTGTGTGTGTGTGTGTGTGTGTGTGTATTATAAATTGTTATATGTTTGAAGTAATTAAAGAGGAAGAGGATGCTAATATCTGGGCTAGGGAGAATCACAAATGATTTCCTGTAGGAGGCAACTGAAGCTGTGCTATATTTTAAAAAGGAGATTGTGATTCTATCCAACAAGGCAAGACAGAACAAGAGACAGAGCATTTATGAGGAAAAGCTGTTAGCTTAACTTAACTGAACTAGAGCTTTTTTAAAGGAAAACAATAAGGAATAAAATGAGAAGGGTAGATTGGAACCTTATTTACATAAAACATGCCTAAGAAACAAAGGTTAAATTTTGGTCCATAGAAATACTAGAGTGTGTTTCTATTCAAGTTCATTCAACTAAAATCAGACAGGAAAAATAGGTAGAATATATCCATAATCACTTATATTTGGAGCTAAAAGGACATAAAAAATTAAGTCCATTCCCTTATTTTTCCCAATGAGAAAACTGAGGCATAAAGATTCTAACTGACTTGTCTAAGACAATACAATTAGAAAGTGTCTGCTTGAATATGCCTTCATGTTCTCCTTCTATGTTCATTTATCATGAGACTTCCTCCTTTGTAGTCCATTTAATAGTACTCTGCTCTTTTTAGTCTTTCTCTTGGAAAAGGATGATCATGTCTTGACCACAGCAGTTTTTGTGGTCTGCTCTAGAAACCAGAATATTTCACAGGGATAAGATAATAACATTTTGAGAGTCAGAAAACTCTCATTTGGAAGAGGTACCAGAGATGGATTCTGCTTGACCTGAATGAAGGTAAAATGTTTTCAGCATTCTTCACAACTGACAGAAAGACAGAATATGTATCCATATAAATAAAGTCCTCCTGTTTATTCAAATTGTGTTTGAACAAAGACTGGATAACCACCTGTGAGAGAAGATAAAGGTTTAGAACTGTGTTTAGGGTGGGGGTTGATGACAGTCTTTTTCGACTCTGAGATTCCATGATTAAATAAAATAAATAGTCTTTATGAGCACTG